>NC_084658.1:18070451-18180400 GCF_019802595.1 Syngnathoides biaculeatus | reverse complement strand
CTGAGGCCACCAAACCAAACCCCTTGTACACCTTGGCTGTCCGTTGCGATTTTGTCCATTAATGTTATGAATAGAATCCGTGACAAATGCACAGCCATGGTGCAATCCAACCTTCACCGTAAATAAGTCTGACTTACTGCCTACAATGCGGACAAAACTGTGACACCAGTCATATAGGAACCTGCCAGGTTTACGCAACCAATGACAGTTGTGAAGTACGATATCATAGATTACATGAGCTGTGTGCTGGGTTCACACACCCGAGGACATTTAAAGTACGATTTTCTCTCAAAGAAGGAAGACAAGAGGAACTTTTGCTCGCAAGGAGAACGTAAAGGATGTGTACAGTTACAACCTCTTGCCCGTTCTGGCCACATTAAGCACATTAAGCATGAGAAAGAGCATTAAAAGCAAAGCAAGAGAGCAAATATGAGAACGTTATGTACAATTAATCCAACATTTCCCTCCTGTTTATCTATTATCTGCTCAAATTCTCTAATCAGTTAAAATAGTCACTTTGCTATAATTTCAACTATGGGATTATCTTTATGATAAAGGACATTATTACACTGAGAGGAAAAATATTTGGTTTATGTATTGTCGTCATAACAGCCAGGATCTGGAAACACATCAGGCAAGTCAGATGGAATACTCTCTTCATCACGATCTGTCCCAAGCAAATCTGCACCATTTTGTTCTCCATGGGTGAGATTGCTGTGGTAAATATTCTGCTTCGGAGAGACCCCAGACAGGGAATACAGCAAAATACACACAAGGTCAAAATTGCTGCGAAAACCGCAAATAGAAATTAAAATAGATGAGATGAGAGCTTTATATCTGTCAAACACTCATCCAATTGTCTCACATGTAGGTGTCAACACTAAATGCTCCTTCATCTTGCAGGCCTTCTCGAGCCCTGGTCAGACTTCTATCAGCAGCTGTATTGTTCGGAATGAAGGTGCAATGTTGTTCCCCAAAGAGAGCGCAGACACCACTTTTTCAGCCAGGATCATGTCCACGGCTGTTCGGTTTTTGGTAAATAAGTAGCTGTGAGTTGTTCATGCACAGCCTCAAAACCGAGTCCCATTTCCCAATTTTGGACACTGTAGTGGATGTAGTTTATTCTCTCCACGTTCTTGTTGGTTGTACAACAGCAACAGAGTAAAGACTTGAATCCTTTTGCCACTTGGTCAGACAAATTATACTCATTTGGAACACCACGAGGAACACAAATGGCGTCAGTTTATGTTGGATTGTTGTCCTCTTGCCAGACAGCTGCTTTTTTGCCAATGCTTGGGTAATATGGCATGTACAGCAGAAGTTAGTTCATAAGCAGACATTGGGTGAATGGATAACAGTAGAAGCAAGGTTTTAGAGCAGAGTATACAGTCACATTTCTAGGTCATTTATCGAAAGGTCTATCCCCACACCGCCACCAGATGTCACTGCGCGACAATAGTTTGAACAAAATATCAACTTCAAACATAGTTTTACATGTTAAGATGACTGGTTTCCCAGTTTACTTCCTTTCCCTTATAATTAAATGCATGTAAAATTGTTGGTGGCGACATCTCTAGAAAACGATGGTTTTTGTTTTTCAAAAGAAGTCAATGGATATACTGAATCCCATTGCTTGCACTCACCATGAGAAACTGTTTTGGTCATTAATTCTGTGGTACAGTTATCAGGTAATAATGCGGGAATGACTTGCAACAACAGTCTTGGACTCATGCAAACTACGTAATATTTTCATGAAGCTTTTACTCGTTCTTCCACCATAAAAATCCACTGATTATTTTGTCCTGAAACTCCTGGAGCTACCTGAAACCAATCGTCCATAGTGACGTCTTCAGCTATTAGGATACTTCCACCTTTAGTAGACGTCCGAAGTGGCATTCCAGGTTTTGCTCGATTTCCATAACACAATGCTACGTCAAATTGAGGGCCCCTTCCGCTAGTCTAGGCCCATTACCTTATAGGAAGGCATACTGGTTGGTTTGATTGCTACTTCAAAATTAGACTCCTGCTAGTTTTATTCATGCTAAACTTCTCTCTGTGGTATCGCGCTGGGTCTAGTGACCAGCTGGACCAATAATCACTAGTCTCGCTAATGAGATGTCCCCATCCAACATCAAAAACGTTGCTTACCATTCGTATTCTACTCCCCAGTTTTGCCCATTATCCTCTGCTACATAAGTAAGTACAGAGTGAGGAATTATAATTAAGGCAGTTTGATTATGTGGAGAAAAAAACAGCAATCCAATGTCTAGTCTGGATACTATGTCCATAGTTTTCGTCTGTCATTTCTCTTTTAGTACAGTCTAATGTTTTTGACCCAGGTGGTTTCATAGCTGTAATTCTAGTACTGTGTATGTGTACAGGTTGTCCTCATAGGTACCACACAAACAGGAAAAGTAGAATAGTTGTCAACGTCGCCATCCAACACATAATAGCAGAATTTTACCATTTCGTCGCCATTATGATAGTGGACTCACTCCCTTAAATGTGTTGGGCAGGTTGTTTTCTTCACTGGGTTGAGATGACATCACTCTAAATACCACTGCCTCCTTTGTAACCGGACTTACAGCACCCTTAGCAGTGCGAGTGAGAGCAACTATCTTACAAATAGCCAACAAAACAAATAGTCTTTATTATTAACAATGGTTTCACAATCAAGAACCTCCTTACAATAAGACAAATGTAACCACGTCGATCTTTCTGCTATTTTTACAGCTGTAGGGGTTGTCAGGAGTACTTGATATGGACCTTCCCACTTGAGTGAATATGCCCATGTCGATCTTTCTGCTATTTTTACAGCTGTAGGGGTTGTTAGGGGTACTTGATATGGACCTTCCCACTTGGGTGAATACCAGTCTTCTTCTTCTTCTTCTTTTCCTTTCGGCTTGTCCCGTTAGGGGTCGCCACAGCGTGTCATCTTTTGCCATCTTAGCCTATCTCCTGCATCTTCCTCTCTAACCCCAACTGCCCTCATGTCTTCCCGCACCACATCCATAAACCTTCTCTTTGGTCTTCCTCTCGCTCTTTTGCCTGGGAGCTCCATCCTCAGCATCCTTCTACCAATATACTCACTCTCTCGCCTCTGAACATGTCCAAACCATCGAAGTCTGCTCTCTCGAATCTTGTCTCCAAAACATCCAGTTTGGCTGTCCCTCTAATGAGCTCATTTCTAATCCTATCCAACCTGGTCACTCCGAGCGAGAACCTCAACATCTTCATTTCTGCCACCTCCAGTTCAGATTCCTGTTGTTTCTTCAGTGCCACTGTCTCTAATCCGTACATCATGGCCGGCCTCACCACTGTTTTGTAAACTTTGCCCTTCATCCTAGCAGACACTCTTCTGTCACATAACACACCAGACACCTTTCGCCAGCTGTTCCAACCTGCTTGGACCCGTTTCTTCACTTCCTGACCACACTCTCCATTGCTCTGTATTGTTGACCCCAAGTATTTGAAGTCGTCCACCCTCGCTATCTCTTCTCCCTGTAGCCTCACTCTTCCCCCTCTACTTTTCTCATTCACGCACATATATTCTGTTTTACTTCGGCTAATCTTCATTCCTCTCCTTTCCAGTGCATGTCTCCATCTTTCCAATTGTTCCTCTGGATGCTCCCTGCTTTCACTGCATATGACAATATCATCTGCGAACATCATGGTCCAAGGGGATTCCAGTCTAACCTTATCTGTCAGCCTATCCATTACCACTGCAAACAGGAAGGGGCTCAGAGCTGATCCCTGATGCAGTCCCACCTCCACCTTAAATTCCTCTGTCACACCTAAGGCACACCTCACCATTGTTCTGCTGCCATCATACATGTCCTGTACTATTTTAACATACTTCTCTGCCACACCAGACTTACGCATGCAGTACCACAGTTCCTCTCTTGGTACTCTGTCATAGGCTTTCTCTAGATCCACAAAGACACAATGTAGCTCCTTCTGACCTTCTCTGTACTTTTCCACGAGCATCCTCAAGGCAAATAATGCATCTGTGGTACTCTTTCTAGGCATGAAACCATACTGTTGCTCGCAGATACTTACTTCTGTCCTGAGTCTAGCCTCCACTACTCTTTCCCATAACTTCATTGTGTGGCTCATCAACTTTATTCCTCTATAGTTCCCACAGCTCTGAACATCCCCTTTGTTCTTAAAAATGGGAACTAGAACACTTTTCCTCCATTCTTCGGGCATCTTTTCGCCCGCGAGTATTCTGTTGAATAAGTTGGTCAAAAACTCCACAGCCATCTCTCCAAATTGCTTCCATACCTCTACCGGTATGTCATCAGGACCAACTGCTTTTCCATTTTTCATCCTTTGTAGTGCCTTTCTGACTTCCCCCTTGGTAATCATTGCCACTTCCTCGTCCTTCACACTTGCCTCTTCAACTCTTCCTTCTCTCTCATTTTCTTCATTCATCAACTTCTCAAAGTATTCTTTCCATCTATTTAGCACACTACCGGCACCAGTCAACACATTTCCATCTCTATCCTTAATCACCCTTACCTGCTGCACATCCTTCCCATCTCTATCCCTCTGTCTGGCCAACCTGTAGAGATCCTTTTCTCCTTCTTTCGTGTCCAACCTGGTGTACATGTCTTCATATGCCTCTTGTTTAGCCTTTGCCACCTCTACCTCTGCCCTACGTCGCATCTCGATGTACTCCTTTCGCCTCTCCTCAGTCCTCTCAGTATCCCACTTCTTCTTCGCTCATCTCTTTCCTTGTATGACTCCTTGTATTTTGGGGTTCCACCACCAAGTCTCCTTCTCCCCTTTCCTACCAAACGACACACAAAGTACTCTCCTGCCTGTCTCTCTGATTACCTTGACTGTCGTTGTCCAGTCTTCCGGGAGCTTCTGCTTTCCATTGAGAACCTGTCTTACCTCTTTCCGAAAGGCCGCACAACATTCTTCCTTTTCTCAGCTTCCACCACATGGTTCTCTGCTCTACCTTTGTCTTCTTAATCTTCCTACCCACCACCAGAGTCATCCTACACGCTACCATCCTATGCTGTCGACCTACACTCTCCCCTACCACTACTTTACATTCAGTAACCTCTTTCAGATTACATCATCTGCACAAAATATAATCCACCTGCGTGCTTCTACCTCCGCTCTTGTAGGTCACTATATGTTCCTCCCTCTTCTGAAAATAAGTGTTCACTACAGCCATCTCCATCCTTTTTGCAAAGTCCACCACCATCTGTCCCTCGAAGTTCCTTTCCTGGATGCTGTACTTACCCATCACTTCTTCATCGCCCCTGTTTCCTTTACCAATATGTCCATTACAATCTGCACCAATCACAACTCTCTCGCTGTCTGGGATGCTCAGAACTACTTCATCTAGTTCCTTCCAGAATTTCTCTTTCTACTCTAGGTCACATCCTACCTGTGGTGCTTAGCCGCTAACCACATTATACATAACACCCTCAATTTCAAATTTTAGTCTCATCACTCGATCTGATACTCTTTTCACCTCCAAGACATTCTTAGCCAGCTCTTCCTTTAAAATAACCCCTACTCCATTTCTCTTCCCATCTACTCCGTGGTAGAATAATTTAAACCCTGCTCCCAAACTTCTAGCCTTACTACCTTTCCACCTGCTCTCTTGGATGCACAGAAAATCAACCTTTCTCCTAATCATCATGTCAACCAACTCCTGAGCTTTTCCTGTCATAGTCCCAACATTCAAAGTCCCTACACTCAGTTGTAGGCTCTGTGCATTCCTCTTTTTCTTCTGACGCTGGATCCGGTTTCCTCCTCTTCTTTGTCTTCGACCCACAGTAGCTGAATTCCCACCGACGCCCTGCAGGTTAGCAGTGCCGGGGGCGGGCGTTGTTAACCCGGGCCACGACCGATCCGGTATGGGATTCTTTAGATGAACGCTCATATTTGTTTGGCACAGTTTTTACGCCGGATGCCCTTCCTGACACAACCCTCTGCATTTATCCGGGCTTGGGACCGGCCTACAGATTGCACTGGTTTGTGCCCCCATAGGGCTGCATTGGGTGAATACCAGTGCTTCTTCTTAATGCTTCTCACCAAGACCCACTGTTCTGGTTCCACCAAAGTGGTGTCATGTTAACCTCAATATGTTGGGATGTTTTGTTGGAAAAAGTTGAGAATGCATCTATTATGACCAAGCAATACTTTTTCCCTTCATTTTGACTTGGGTTCTGTCTAGTGCAAGTCAAGCATGCGCTACAAATTTTTTTTGTATATGTTGATTTACCTGTCCTACCATCCCTTCTGTTGAGATATGCGTTAGCCCATGGCTCAATATAGCAGCCTATATATATATATATATATATATATATATATATATATATATATTTTTTTTTTTTTTTGGCGTAGGATAGGGTTATTGTTTGGTCATGCATAGATGTCATTTTTTAGTATGGCCCATTTTTCTTACATGCTACCTGTTCCGCTATCGGACTCTGTTGCATTTCTTTTAGCGTGTCTTTTTCTAGATTTGTAGCTGTGTCATTTATCATTATTTGAGTTTCTCGATGCAGTTTTCTTTGCTGTTTTATCCGTGAAAGCATTTTCCAATGAAATCATCTTTGTTTGATGTATTTGGAAAGCATTTGCATACAGCAACTGTTTTTGGCAGTTGTATTGCACTTAGTAATTCAACTAACAATTTTACGTGTTACTTTTTTCCTGTGGATGAAATCAAATCAAATCTAATCAAAGCTTTTGCTTTTTGCCATTTTCTCTGCCAATTCTTGGCAGTCGCGTTTTCTTCCGTCCTCCAGAAGTGGTAGCAATGGTGCTGGGTTGAGAGTTGTTCATCTTTCTATTGTGACGTGGTTGTGACAACAGCGTCGCTGGGCACGCCAGGTGTCTGCCTGGCGATAGAAATGTTATGTTTGTCTATTAAGAAGAAGCAAGAGCAATGCCTAGACTGTGGAATAACACGCGGCACCAGAGGGTGGAGCAAAACAATTGCTTCACAAACCTCCACAGCCATTGATGTTGCTATGACTACTCTCCCACAGTGAGGAAGTTCACACGCTGTTCTGTATAATTTGGATGAAAAATTAGCTATCGGTTTCATTTCATTTCCATGTCTTTTCGTCAAAACTGAGGTCAAAAAATGACCATTACAATCGACCATTTTATAAAAGGTGTGATCATAATTTGGCATGGCTGTGCTTAACATTAAAGCTTGTTTTATATCGCAGAGTGCCTTCTCAGCTTCTTCCTTCCATTTCAACAATTATGTCATCTTTAAGTCTTCCTACATCATCCAGCGGGCTGGAAACCAGGCCCAGAAAGGGTCTTTAGACTCAGAAGGAATCTGCCGTGGCTATAGTCTTTTTGGTATTCAATACACCCCCTGGAAACCTCAGGTGTCCTGGGATCCAGCTCAAGGGACCAAGATAAAGTGCTACTGACGCCAAAATCATGAAATTTAGTATGTTGTTCACCCCAAAAAAAATCAGCCAGAATAGAATCATCCGTTTGTTCAGAGCACGTCAGAATGTTGCCGTATATTGATTATTATTATTTTTTTTTATACTCTCGCACCATGAAAAATCTGTGGACTGTGTGTGGTTGAAGAAGAAACTATAAATGACGTATTTTGCAGTCAACTTCCGTACTTCCTTACCAGGGCGGCAGGGCTATGTGAGCCCCTGCTGTTTGAACACACCCTCCGGTCCCCCTTCTTAAAAAAGCAGGACTACCACCCCAGTCTGCCAATCCAGAGGCACGGTCCCCGATGTCCACGCAACGTTGCAGAGGTGTGTTAACCAGCACAGCCCCACAACATCCAGAGCCTTGAGCAACTCTGGGCAAAACAATCTACCCATGGCCTTGCCACCAAGGAGCTTTTTAACCACCTTGGTGACCCCAACCCCAGAGATAGGAGCCCGCCTCAGAGAGCCCAGATTCAGCTTTTTCATTGGAAGTTATCTCAGTGGAATTGAGCAGGTTTTCAAAGTATTTTCCCCACCGGCTCACACACAACCTCCTGAGTCGGGGTCAGCAGCGCTCCATCCACACTATACACAATGTTGACAGTGCACTGCTTCCTCATCCAGAGATGCCGGATGGTGGACCAGAATTTCTTTGAAGCAGTCTTGAAATCTTTCTTCATGGCCTCATTGAATTCCTCTCATGACCGTGTGTTTGCATCAGCTACACCATAGCTACATTGCACTTTTCCAACTGGTACCCATAAGCTGCCTTGGGAGATAGGGTTCCTTCTTCAGCTTGCCTCACTGTTCTCCAACATCTTTGAGAATTGACACCACGACAGGCACCACTCACTCTACGGCCACAGCTCTGGGTGGCTTTCTCAGTAATAGAAGCGCGGAACATAGTCTATTCGAACTCAGTGCTCCTTGCCACCCCTGGAAAGTGAGCAAAATTTTGTTGGAGATGAATTAAAACTCCTTCTTACGGGATTCTGCCAGCTGTTCCCAGCAGACCCTCACAATACATTTGGCCTTGCCACGTCCGACCGGAACCCCACCACCATTGTAGCCAACTCACCACCAGGTGGTGACCATTTGACAGCTCTGTCCCTCTTTTTACCCAAGTCTCCAAGACATGTGGCTGCAAGTCCGATGACACGACCACAGTCGATCATCAAACTGCGACCTAGGGTGTCCTGGTGCCAAGTGCAATGTGGGCACCCTCATGCTTCAATAGGGTGTTCATTATGGAGAACCCATGATAAGCACAGACGTCAGGTAAGCGAACACCGCTCGGGTTCTGATTGGGGGACCATTCTTTCCAATCACAGCCTTCCATGTCTCATTGTAATTGACCCCTCCGTGGATATTGCGCAATCCACGTCACTGACCAATCAGAGGCCAGAGATCTGCATAAACCAAAGCCCGTTTTTGCTCCCGCCATTTTTTCAGACAACATTGCATGGTCCAGTATAGGTTTAGTTAGCGTTTTATCGCACATTTGGGTTATTTAACAAAAAATATGGTTAAGAGGTGTAGTCACGGACTTTGTAATAGTGACGACGGGTATCCTGAAAGGCTAGTTGGTGGAATTCAATTCGTACCCTTTCCAAAACCGAAGACCCAGTACGAAAAATGCCTTCGATGGATCAAACTTTGTGGAAGACCGCATCATCAACTAAATCCATCTAATATCAACCGGAACACATATGTTTGCACGAAGGTATGCCCTACATTTGATTTTCAATACATGTCTCGTATAAATGAATTTGAAGTTCTTCGCTAGCATAACACTGCTGCGTGTGAAAGATTGACACACTGACTATCTAGTCAGAACGTGTTGACCTTACACGCTGGGCTCTTCGAGAGAGAGAGAGAGAGAGAGAGAGAGATATGAGATGAGATTCCATGTCCCTAGAGCCACCTCAACAGACGATCAACCACAAAAGCATCTACTGGACCAGTGTGACATTCGGCCAAGCAAGCTGGGACAATGCACAGGTTGAAATAAAGAAATAAAAGGTTTCTTATTTTCCCTAAATTTTACACGCATAAAAAGAGATCTGACAAAGTCTTAAGTGACAAATTAGTATGATTTTGAACACTGTAATTTAAGTAACACAGGTGTTTCCACCATCATCTTCTTTCCTCTTCTTCAATGCTAAGTCGATTGGAGACGACGCGAAAATACGTCTTATAGCACGACGCCCAGAGTTTTGTCCGATAACATGAAACATTTAGAAGGTGATAATAAATGAAGATACGTAGAAAAATGAGAAACACTTGGCATAGAGGACCCATATTTAAGGCCGAAGTCGCCGATAAGAAATTAGACCATGACCCCGCTTCCGGTAGTCTTGGACAACTGGATATACACATGTATCTGGTGAGTAAGTCGTTGAGATTTACATGGAAGAGGTTGAAAGCGTAGAAAAGTCTGGATGCATACAAATACTTCGTTGTTGGATCGGTTCTTAATCAAGGATAAATTACACATAGTGATGGAGCCACTCAGATTTTTTTCAATACAAATACAAATATTTAAATAAATGACCCCTGATTTTACACAAACTTGCAATCATTAACTTTAATTGGGGGGAAAAAAAAGACAACGAGTTGGTTCCTCAATACACAAAGCGTGTTGTGGTCACACGTTAAACTTTGGTAAACTTCTCCCTGATATCTTTTTAAATATGCATTGTTCTCAATGAGTCCAATGCGTATTTAAAAAATGAAAATAAAGTGCTGCGATAGGCTTCAGCCCCCATACATGAACGCACATTGCGGCCACGCGTTGAACTTCGGTAAACCTCTGTTTGACCAATGTTTTTTCTTTTTTTAAATACGCATTGGACTTATTTGAGAACAATGCATATTAGAAAAAAGGAAAGAGGTTTACCAAAGATTAACGTGTGGCCGCAACACGCTTCGTGTACGTTGTAGACGACTCGCTTATTTTTTTTTTTTTTTTTTTTTTTTTTTAAACGCATTTTTCTCAAATGAGCCAAATTGGCATGATGAATACTTCTTGGGAATCTGAGATTGAGAAAAATAATTCCTACCTGAAGTGAAGTCGTGTGTATTTGGTTGGGCACCATCCATCACGTTTGATTGCCGAAATCCATCATCTTTTCTTGTCTTTTCAGCTGGTATTTCATAGAATGATTTCTTTGAATATCTCTCTCGTCTGTTGTAACAATGAACAGCACAACAAGTCTCGGGCATTGTGAATATTCTGCTTCAGTTCAATGTCCCCCACACTGTCGAGCAGCTCTTTTTGACCAGCAATATGGCGTTGTGAAATGTTGATATCACGTGCACAAGCTCTGTACATGCGACATAGAATATTAGTCTTAATTAATCCCACAATGGGGAAACCCTATTGTTATCAGTTCATAAATAATGTGGTTTTGTCAATGCAGGTGTAATGTCAGTTTTGGCTGATATTCGTGCCAACAATGACCTTGGGCATCCGGTCTGTTCTAACCTCAGACAAGGAGACTGGTTAATGGACTATATCGCCAATAGACTGATACATAGAGAAGGACCTCTGGCACAGGTAAAGCCTTAACAGCCTTAAAAGGGCTTCATATATGCATGAACATGAGAGACAAAGAAAAAGAATTACTCCCATTAAAATCCTCTGTGGCACGGTTGAGGACCTGGAAAACATTGGCCTCACAGTTCTGATGACCTGGGTTCAGTCCCAGCCCTCCCTGTGTGGAGTTTACATGTTCTCCCCGTGCCTGTGTGGGTTTTCTCCGGCACTCCGGTTTCCTCCCACATCCCCAAAACATGCAACATTAATTGGACACTCTAAATTACCCCTAGGTGTGATTGTGAGTGCAGCTGTATGTCTTGATGTGCCCTGTGACTGGGTTGCAACTAGTTCATGGTGTACCTTGCGTCCTGCCCGTTGACAGCTGGGATAGGCTCCAGCACTCCCATGACCCTTGTGAGGATAAGCGGCTAAGAAAAGGGATGGATGGCTGGATGGATGGATGGATTGATAAAATCCTCTCAGTAAAATCTGACTTGTGTAATTGAAAAATCATCATGACTATGATTTGTCTTCAGGTTGGACAATGGCTGGAGGCAATGTTTACTTATCTGAAGCACATCCCACGTTATCTTATCCCCTGTTACTTTGATGCAATCCTTGTATCCACTTTCACCACAGCTCTGGATGCAACTTACAAACTCATGTCAAGGTAGTTGTTTTGTAATCATGCAACTTTGAAGTCTATTTTATATGATTATTAAATCAAAAAATAACCTCAAGTCTAAGTATATTTTATGTTTTATTTTTCAGTTTCATTCAGAGTGGCTCTAGCTTTGTACGACACTTGGCTTTGGGTTCTCTTCAGATGTGTGGTGTCGGACGCTACCCTGGTCTTCCTTCTCTTTCAGTCAAAATTGCGAATGTTCCATATTGCGTCAGCTCAATAACTGGACAGAAGGAGCAGTGCTGCGTAACAGTGGCTGCAGGTCACCAAACTATTAACGCATGAAAATTTTCCCAAACAAAATCTAGTATTATTAAAAAAATTACATTTTGTTCCTACTAGCACTGATTCAAATCTGTTTTAGGTCTTCCCCATTTCTGTACTGGAATTTTTCGTTGCTGGGGCAGAGATACTTTTATTGCTCTCAGAGGACTGATGCTGTTGACTGGGAGACACACTGAAGCCCGGTATGCATTTGTGTGTGCGTGCATGTGTGATTCCTGCATCACATGATATTGTTTTCTGAACATATAAAGTAATTGAAAAATCAATGTGTCCTTCTGCTGTGTCCTTAGAAACATCATCTTGGCATTCGCAGGGACATTACGTCATGGTTTGATCCCAAACCTGTTGGGAGAGGGTCGTTTCGCCAGATACAATTGCCGTGATGCTGTATGGTGGTGGCTGCAGTGCCTCCAGGTAGGAGAAAACTGAAATGTACTTATAAAGGCATACTACAGGTGGGTTTAAGGGATTGAAGTTCACAAATACAATTCCACTTTTTTGGACAGACAAAAGGTCTTAGTGTACATTACACTAGTTAAAAATCAAAACTTTAAAGAGACCCATAAATTTCTTCATGATTTTAATACAGTAGGCAAGGCAAGTTTGTTGGTATAGCACAATTCAACAACAAGGTGAGGAAAAGTGCTTTAGAAAGACATCCATCCATCCAATCTTCTACCACTTTTCCGGGTCAGGTCGTGGGATACCCAGACTTCCCTTTCCCCAGCCACGTCATCTAGCTCTTCCAGAGGATCCCGAGGCATTCCCAGGCCAGCCGAGAGACATAATCTCTCCAGCGTTGTCCAGTGTCTTTGTGTCTTGTCAGGGTCTTTTTCCGGTGGGACACCTCACCCATGAGTTGTCCGAAAGGCATCCAGATCAGATGTCCCTCCAACCTCCTCTGCCTCTTATCAATTCAGAGAGCAGCGGCTTTACACTGAGCCCCTCCCGGATGACCGAGCTTCTCATGCTATCTATAAGGGAGAGCCCAGACACCCTGCGGAGGAATTGAAGGTTTAGGGGCAGGGTTTAAATTATTTTATCATGGAGTAGATGGGAAGAGAAATAGAGTAGGGGTTATTTTACAGGAAGAGTGTGGTAAGAATGTCTTGGAGGTCAAAAGAGTACTTCGAGTATCAAGAGATTTTGTGATTAGGCTGAAACTTGAAATCATGTGATTTGCGGCTATACCCTACTGGAAGGATGTGACCTTGAGGTGAAAGAGAAATTCTGGAAGGAACTAGATAAGACACAGAGAGAGTTTTGTCTCTTGTTCTTTGTTCTTGTTGCTTTGTTGTTGTTTGTTCTGAATGTCATACCAGGGCAGCAACGATTGCCAGAGAAAAATGCCATGTGTGTTTTTACATACTTGGCCAATAAAGCTGATTCTGATTCTGATTGGTGCAGACATGTTGGTGAAGGAAACATGATGAGAAATTAATAGACATCCAGAAAGGGAACTTTAGGGACAGATGGTGGAGGACTTTACAAAAAGAACAGAAATGGCAGGAGTGAACACTTTTTCCAGAAGAGGGAGGAACATAGGCAAGACAAGAGTGGAAGTAGAAGCACGGAGGTGGATTACATTTTGTGCAGACGATGTAATCTGAAGCTGGTTACCGAGTCTAAAGTATTGGTAGGGGAGAGTTTAGCTCGACAGCATAGGATGGTAGTGATAGAGATGAAAAAGTGTTGACTGGTGCCAGTCGTGTGCTAAAAAGATGGAAAGAATACTTTGAGAAGTTGATGAAAAAGAGAAATGAGAGAGAGGGAAGAGTACACTTTGATGGACCAGGAAGTGGCAATGATTAGTAAAGGTGAAGTGAGAAAGGCACTATAGAGGATGGAAAATGGAAAGGCCGTTGGTCCTGATGACATACCTCTCGAGGTATGGAAGCAATTTGGAAAGGTGGCTGTGGAGTTCTTGACCAACTTGTTCAGCAGAATAGTAGCAGGTGAGATGATACCCGAAGAATGGAAGAAAAGTGTGCTTTTTCCCATGAACAAAGGTGATTTTCAAAATTGTACAAACTACAGCGGAATAAAGTACATGAGCCACACAATGAAGTTATGGGAAAGTGTAGGGGATGCTAGACTCAGGACAGAAGTATCTGTGAGCAACAGTCTGGTTTCGTGCCTATGAAGAGTACTAAAGATTAATTATTTGCCCTAAGTATGTGAGTGGAAATCTACAAGAAGGTCAGAAGGAGCCACATTGTGTCCATTTATCCAGAGATAGCCTATGAGCCTAAGTCTGATGTGGTGCAGAAATATGTTCGAATAGTACAGCACACGTATGAGGGCAGCAGAACATTGATGAGGTGTCCCATAGATGTGACTGACTAATTTAAGATGGAGGTGCGACTGAATCAGGGATCAGCTTTGAGCCCCTTCCTGCTTTGGATATGCTGACAGATGTGGTTAGACTGGAATACAGTTGGACCATGATGTTCACAGATGACATTGTGAACAATTCGAAACATTCCGGCATGCACTGGAAAGGAGAGGAATGAAGATTAGGTGAAGTAAAACAGAATGTCTGTGAATGAGAAGGGTGGATTGGGAAGAGTGAGGCTCCAGGGAGAAGCTATAGCGAGGGTGGAACAGCTGGTGGAAGGTGCCTGGCGTGTTATGTGACAGAAGAGTCTCCGCTAAGATGAATGTGAAAGTTTATAAAACCGTGGTGAGGCCAGCCTTGATGTACGGATTTGAGATGGTGGCACTGAGGATGGAGCTCCCGGTTAAAAGGGCAAGAGGAAAAGCAAAGAGAAGGTTGATGGATATTGTGAGGGAAGACATGAGGGCTGTTGGTGTTTGAGAGGAAGATGCAGGAGATAGACTTACATGGAAAAACATGGCGCTCAGTAGGGACCTGTAATCATCATTGTGCTCCTTCCCGATGTTTTTGGTTGCTTCAATGTTAAGAATATATGCGTAATCTGATAAAAACAAGAGCATCTATTCATCTCCCTTGCTTTTGCCTAACATCATGTGCGTCATTTTCATATAAGTTGATCCGTAATGGTAAAGACATGGCAAACTTAAATTACGTTTTGGAGTTCCAACATGGTGACACGGTGAACAACTGGTTAGAGCATCTGCCTCAGAATTCTGACAACCAGGGTTCAAATCCTGGACCTGCCTGTGTGGAGTTCACATGTTTCCCCGTGCCTGTGTAGTTTTTTTCACTCCAGTTTTCTTCCATATCCCAAAAACATGCAGTAATTGGCCTGTAAACATGATTGTGACTGTGACTGGTTGTTTGTTGTTATGTGCCCTGCGATTGTGTGGCAACCAGTTCAGGGTGTACCCTTTCTCCTGCCCGAAGATAGCTGGGTAGACTCCCGTGACCCTTGTGAGGATAAGCGACTCAAATAATGGATGGATTTGCAACATGTTTAAAAACTGAATATGCTCATTACATTTTTGGATTTATGGGATTCTTCTTCAATTTACTAAAATACATTTTCCATGGGGCGGCACGGTGAATCAGTTGGTAAAGCGTTGGCCTTACAGTTCTGAGGTCCCACACCCGCCTGTGTGGAGTTTGCATGTTCTCCCCGTGCCTGCCTGGGTTGGGGTGGTAGAACCGATTAGGCTATTCACATGTAAAATATGTTTCTACTCATAAAAACTTGACGTTACTCATTGACTTTTAGAGCAGATTAATTTCGTAAGTAGCGGTACCACTGTATTGTAAAACTGGGGTTGGCAGCATTAAAAATAAATCCAAATTTGATTTTTTTTTTTTTTTTGATTACGTTTACTCTGTTGCGTGTGAATTTAAACTAAAATCCCCAAACTCAAACTAGCAAAATATGACAAAGCAGTTGTATTGTGTTTAAGACAATTTAATCACACACACAACAACACAACACAAAAATGAAATAATCAACACAGAATAGAAGTTCAAAGACCGAATAGTTGAGCCAAGCTATGAATAGTCACCAGAGTTGAACAACCAGGCAAATGTTCTTTCCAGTGAATATTCCAAGTTAACAAATGTCCAAATATTTACAAGAATGAAAGGGAGAATGCAGTGTGGCATGTACTTGTCTACTTGTCGAAAGAGTGTTGGTAAGAAGTTCTGTTGACGGTCTTTCTCACTCTTCTTATATAGGCACCTCTCGGAACATTCCAGAATTCCACATCACAAAAGAATCGCATCATAGTAAAAAAAATATGCATAAATATATATATATATATAAATACATAAAAGTAAGAAAGGAAAATAAAAATACACACATAACATCTTATTGATCAAATTATCTGAAAATGTCCCATACCTGTACTTTTTAGGATTACGTCAGCCATGTTCCCCAAGGGTGTTGTATCCTCCAGTTTCCTGTCACACGCATGTACCCAACTGATGATAGTGAGCCCTGTACACCAGGAGAAGTGGTATGTACATCCATGTATTATCATTTGCCACCTCCCAAAATTACTGTCGAGCAAAAACATCTAAATCTAAAAACTTTCAACCATACAACAATATCATAATTAATTATGTATTGAGATATTCAGTGTTTGTGTACAGGAGCAGCCTCTGTATGATGTGATTCAAGAGATTTTGCAACGCCACCTCGATGGAATTTCCTTCAGAGAGCGAGATGCTGGACCCAAGATAGACATGAACATGAGAGACGAAGGTGTGTGTCTTCCATCAGCAAGAGAGAGGCAGAGCGATAGCTCTTCACAGGTCTCATGCACTGCTGATCTTACAAGAGGTTTCTGCAGTGTTGATCAGTGTTGCTCATACTGTCGATCATTGTGTTGACCGCTGCACAATTGATCATTGATGCCGGTTCCTGAACTGATGATCTTTGTGTCGGTCAAGCATGTTGACTCTGTCATGCTGTTTGCTTGGCATCCAGCAGGTTTCCTGAGATGCTATTCAGTTCATCTAACACGAGTTTGACAGACTATGACTCGGGCCTTTAGTGATTCGATCCCCTAATGGCAGGGTTCTTGGGGAGTCAGAGATGTGATGTAGTGTGGTTGCATGGGTGTAGGCTGTTATTGTATTCATTTTATGCAGATTGCCATTGTGGTTGTTTTGGATTCTACTTGAAGGCAAGATCCCCTGTAGTTGGTGATAGTTTTCTGACACGACACTGCCACAATCATATGCAGAAAAATGGTTCTACAGCCTATCTGCATAACATGGTTAATTTCTTTTTTCTTCTTACTTGCTTGTGCAGGACATAGCAGTTAGCAGTGAACCACATCATTTTATAGAACTTGTACAACATTATAGGATGTCAATTGTGGTTAATATTTTCAAAAGTTTAAAATCCATCTAATGCATTTTTGTTTTCAAACAAATCTTGTTTCAAGGTTTAATTTCTGCAGTCCAAGCAGTCCTGTAATTCCAGTTTTGCTTCATTGGGCCACTCTATCAAAGTTTTTGCATAGGCTTTGCAGGTTTTTTCCTTTATCTTGCACTCAGGGAGATACAAATACGTGATTAAATAACCCCAAAGCTGCTCAGGGGACATAGCAATATACCTCTTTCAGAGTAGTGTAGTAGTGATCCACTGTTATTCTCCCTGGTGGTACAGTACACATTCTGATTATATTTGGAGGCTCATGATTGTGTTTTGATCTGTCAAACCCCCCCTAAGTAATGAGTGATTCTGGGTGATTTTGTTCCACTCCAGTTCCCTAACTACCTGGAGTTCACAGTGCCACAGTAATCAACATAATAACCAAGAGTAACGACGACACAATCTTCATTTTCACAATTAAGGCGCAATTGGGTGTCCTTCACCCATATAACATGTGCCACTCATGCCTTTTTCCTCCATACGGTGGAGGACTTGGATGTCATACATCCAGCGAGCTCAACCAGGGCCCAGCAAGCCCACTTAGTGATTGATCCACCACAGCTTTTCTTTTTCCGATCAAAGCAGATGCTCCAGTATATTGGCTATTGTGTAAAAATATTTTTCTGACACCCATAAGTAAGGAAGCAATCTTGTCTTTGTGTAATTTTATTACAAAAAGAAAGAAAAGTCTTTGCTAAGAGAGGAAACGGTACAGGTCTTACCAGTTGTCACCCCTTACTGAAGTCCTGACTAAAAGGCCCTTCATTGTATTAAAGTGAGAGAGACCGTGAAAAACAAAACAAACAAAAAAAATATTGATGTCCAGCTATACCAGGTTTTACACACATGGAGCCAGTAAAACAACATAATGATAAAGCATCTAGGGACAAGCGTTATGAACAGCATGATCGGGAGAGCTGGAAGCCACAACAGAACAAAACCTGTGAAAAGTTGAAGTTAGAACTAATAGATATATTTGATATATATGAAATACTTGAAATTTCCAATGCATCTGTTTTTAACTGTTACAGGAGTGCGTTTAGTGAATTGGCTAATGGTTGACTTGGGATTTAGGATATTTGTCAGATAGCCTTAGCAAGTGCTTTTTCAGATGAATGTACTATGCACTTCTGCTTTTGTTGTAGTTGTGGATACCCTTGCATTTTTTTATTTTTAACGTTTAACATTTAGGAAAAAGGAACGACAAACCTTTTATTAATCTCAATAATCGTAAAGATTGCTACACATTAAATATCACAGTTCCCGATATCCAGAGGTGGTACTGAATAAATCTAGACGCACAGCATGACAGACAGTGAAATTTTAGAAGGAATTTAATAGAATCTAAATCAAAACATAACTATGAACTAATGAAAAGAAACTAAAGAAAAAAAAGAAAATCAGGGGTACGAAAATGGAAAAGAGGATGTGTGTTTGTCTCTTGAGTTAGGATAAATAAATGTGTATTAGCGTTCAAGGCAGTTAGTCCGCGCGGGAGGAACAACGTTGAGGTTTCATGGAAAGATAGTAATTTCACATTAATTATTACACACTGGTGTTGCCCCCTGTAGCAAGCATTGCATTGTGTGACTTCGGGCCGCAGATGGAGTAGTCTTCCTCCGGACCTCAGGAGCACGAAACGAATTTTGGTTGAAGCTGGAAAAATAATGGCAAAGAAAAAAATAATAAAAGAAACATGGGAAAAGTTCTTGTCCCGTTAAGGTGCATGTGTAATTTTCCTGTCAGTTAAACTCATGGTGAACTGAGCTCTGGCGCTCAGTCAGGTGCGTACGGGGCCAGCAGGGAATGCTAGTAGTTGTACACTTCAGCTACGCCGAACGGTCGTAGCTTGGAAAGGAGATGGAGGTGCGTCGCCAGCTTTTGCGATTGAAAAACGGCTTGGCTTGTGGCAGGTGCTCGTGCACGTGTTGCCGCTGACTGCATCATGGACAACAAAGGAAGGGAGACGGGTTTGGCTGCAGCCGGCTGGCTGGTAGGTTGCCACCAGTACCCAAAAAGAGAACAACAGACGCCTAAACAACAAAAGAGCGTGAAATAAAAGAGAAAAGAGTCATAGTTTAAATATGCCGATGGCGGTTCCAAAGGGAGGATGGGCAACTGGGAGCTGGGAGACCACACCCATGGTGGCACAAATGTACCATGTCAAGTTTAAAATCCATCCATCCATTTTCTTTGCCGCTTCTCCTCATGAGGGTCACGGGGAGTGCTGGAGCCTATCCCAGCTGTCAAAGGGCAGGAGGCGGGGTACACCCTGAACTGGTTGCCAGACAATTGGAGGGCACATAGGCACAAACAGCCACACTCACAATCATACCTAGGAGCAATATAGAGTGTCCAATAAATGTTGTATGATTCTGGGATGTAAGAGGAAACCGGAGTGCGCTCAAACAGGTGGGGCCGGGATCGAACCCGGGTCCTCAGAACTGTGAGGCCAACACTTCATCAGTTGATCCACTGTGCTGCCCAAGTTTAAAATCATAAAATAAAAAAAATAAAAAACATTGTTGGTGGCACGCAAATAATAATTGTTTAACTTTGGCGCTGGTACATCAGTCGCTGCCTTTTGAAAATCACATTTGACGCTGATTTAAGTAAAAATTAAGCCACAATTCTCAAAATCTGTTATTCAAAAACAAGTTTAAAAAGCTTATAAAGTTCACACACTAACACAATGATCAAGACATTTGTTAAGAATATTTTTGCAGTGTTCATGGAATATTACAATCTTTTCTTTTGACACAGTTGAATTTAGCTGGGATAGGCTCCAACACTCACTTGTGATGATAAGCAGCTTGGAAAATGGATGGATGGATGGATGGATGGATGGATGGATGGATGGATGGATGGATGACACAGGTCACACTGAGTTTGCGGTTTCTCTCAACGCCAGTGGGTAGTGCCTTCTGTCCATGTTCCTTGAATTATGATTAGGTTGAGGTCTCTTTGATGTCTTCTCAGCCTTTTGCTTAGTCTAGATTGGTGGGACCTTTGGGAGTTCAGACTCAGTTTTCAGGGCATGTCCACAAAACACAGTTGTTATAAAAGTGGATGGAATTTGATTAAGTACAGATATCGATTAAAAAGGTTGATGACAGTAGGCTACCTAATGTTTAGGAATTCTTCCCGTGTGCAGTTGACATGCATAGGCTGTTAAAAAAACGAATATCTAAAAACAAATGCAAATTTATAGTAAACACTACACTGAAACAACAGCGGAACCATGTCAGTGTGTTCTTTTTCCTTCTAGGTTTCAATGTGGCGATTTATGTGGATCCTGCAACAGGCTTTGTCCATGGAGGAAACCGTTTTAACTGTGGCACTTGGATGGATAAAATGGGAGAGAGTGAGCGTGCAAGAAACAAAGGCATACCTGCTACTCCCAGGTAACACAGAAATTCTTATTACATGTGAATTTGCTAAGAAAAAAATCTTCCTATTAGAAAAATAGATTAGTTTGTATTAGATATTAGATTTAAAAAAAAATATTTCCTAGCATATTGACTGATTACCTTTTCTAATGATTTAACTTGTGTATTTTAAGTGCAAAGGTAAACACATGATGACAGCTCTTGTTTGAAAAAGTGAAATGGTTGACTGTATGCTGAAAACAATATTTCTAGACTTATTAGAGTGAAGGTTTCTGTTGTAACCCAAAATGAGGACAAACATCAGATTTAAAAGTAGAATTCACTTAATTTTCACTGCTGCTGCCATTTCTTAGTCACCATTGTTGCTGTTGTTTGGTCAAGTGTGGCTTCCGCTATTACAGCACTGTTCATATAAAGGTGCCCACTACCCTACCACTGTGGCCTCGGAGGTGCACAACTGTGCAATTGCGCTCTCGTTGCGCACTCTCAGCGAACAAAAAAATATATGTAGCGCTGTGAACGCACTCCAAAGGAATTTTATATATATATATATATTATATACACACACATACACATAGTCATATACATTCATACATATATAGTCACTCACATTTGACGAGCGCGACGGCACAAATCTGCACAGTCGAGCATGAAAAATCATGCACATAAAATGTGTTCCTAGTAGAAAAAATAGATATTGAAAGACGTCGCTTATTTTGTGTAGTCTTGACATTACTGTATGTTTATTTCATAAACGTTGTTAGCTAAACCAGTCTGCTTCCAAACAATCAGTCTTCACCCGCAAACAGGAAATGCAAGTTAACCATGCTGAGCATGTCTGGAAGTGATGCCACAAGGGCATATTCAGAGCTTCTTCACGTATTCCAAGTGTATTTGCATTGAAAGTCATCATCATAATGAGCCATGCCAAAGGAAATGCAGTTAAACTAGGTGTGTTGATTGCGAGGAAGTTTTGGTGGATCGTGTGACGGCGTGCCCCCCACCAAAAAAAAAAAAAAAAAGACGTTTGACGATCATTCTCCTCGTCGCATGATTTAGGTGTGGCCAATACGTCGAGCGCACACACATAAAGGCGCGTTCTAGCAAGCCAGCCTCTTATTTATGGCTGTCGCGGCGATGCTTGCGTGCACCCCCAACCTCCCACCTGCCCCACGAACTACAAGTATGAGATTGTGATTGACTTTGACTTGATCTAAGTTCTAACGGTCATTATCCCCGTGGTACACGTTACCTTGAACTTGAAAACATTTCCCTTCTACATGCTTTAGGAAGATACAGATTATCTACTGCTGGCTTACAGTGAAGAAAATAAGTATTTGAACACCCTGCTATACTGCAAGTTCTCCCACTTAGAAATCATGGAGGGGTCTGAAATTTTCAGCGTAGTCCACTGTGAGAGAGATAATCTAAAAAGAAAAATAAAAAAATCACAATGTAAGACTTTTTAACGATTTGTGTGATACAGCTGCAAATACACATTATAACACCTGTCTATTAGCTAGAATTCTTACCCTCAAAGACCTGTTAGTCCGCCTTTAAAAGTCCACTACCACTCCATGTATTAACCTGAATCAGATGCACTTGTGTGAGGTCATTAGCTGCATAAAGACACCTGTCCACCCCATACAATCAGTAAGACTCTTGTCTTGAAACATGGCCAAGACCAAAGAGCTGTCAAAAGACACCAGAGCCAAAATTGTGTAAGGGCTATGGATAAATTGCCAAGCAGCTTGGTGAAAAAACGTCCACTGTTGAAGCAATCATTAGAAAATGGAAGAAGCCAAACATGACTGTCAATCTCAATCAGCGTGGCGCCTCGTGATCCTTAGAAAGGTGAGGAATCCGTCCAAGACTACACGACAAGACTTGGTCAATCACCTGAAAAGAGCTGGGACCACCGTTTCCAAGGTGACTGTTGGTAATACACCGTCGTGGTTTGAAATCATGCATGGCACAGAAGGTTCCCTGCTTAAACCAGCACATGTCAAGCCCTCAGTTTGCCAATGACCATTTGGATGATACAGAGGAGTCATTGGAGAAAGTTTTGTGGTCAGATGAGACGAAAAGTGAACTTTTTGGTCATAAATCCACAAACCGTGTTTGGAGGAAGACAAATGATGAGTTCCATCCCAAGAACACCATCCCTACTGTGAAGCATGGGGGTGGTAGCATCATGATTGGGGTGTTTTTCTGCACATGGGACAGGATGACTGTACTGTATTCAGGAGAGGATGACTTTGGCCATGTATTATGAGATTTTGGGGAACAACCTCTTTCCCTCAGTCAGAGCATTGAAGATGGGTAGTGGCTGGGTATTTCAATATGACAATGACCCAAAGCACACAGCCAGGAAAACCAAGGAGTGGCTCTGTAAGAAGCATATCAAGGTTCTGGCGTGGACTAGCCAGTCCCCAGACATAAACCCAATAGAAAATCTTTGGAGGGAACTGAAACTCTATGTTTCTCGGCGACAGCCCAGAAACCTGTCTGATCTAGAGAAGATCTGTGTGGAGTAATGGGCCAAAATCCCTCCTGCAGTGTGTGCAAACCTGGTGAACAACTACAGGAAACGTTTGACTTCTGTAATTGCAAACTAACTCGACTGTACCAAATATTAACATTGGTTTTCTCAGGTGTTCAAATATTTATTTGCAGCTGTATCACACAAATAAATGTGATTTCTGGACTTTTCTTTTTAGATTATTTTTCTCACATGGTGTTGAAATACTGGTTTTCTTCACTGTATGTTGGAGACAAAGTTTGAGAGAGCAGACTTCAATGGTTTGGACAATTCCAGATGCGAAAGAGCAATTATATTGGTAGAAGTATGATGACAATGGAGCAGCCAAGCAAAAGAGCGAAAGGAAGACCAAAGAAAAGGTTGATGGATGATGTGAGGGAAGACATGAGGGCAGTTGGTGTTAGAGTGGAAGATTCAGTAGTTAGGTTTACATGGAAAAAAGATGACCCGCTGTGGCAACCCCGAATTAATTAATCTTCTTCGGCTATTAGATCAAGCAGAAAGGAGAATCTGCCTCTGCTTTACGCCATAACAGTTTTACTGTCACAGTGGACTTTTTGAACTTCCTCTGTGATTTTTTTTTTTTTTTCCGGAATTTAATTGACGTTTTATCGAGGATCACAGTCGAACAGAACAGAATTTCTAGGAGGGTGAGAGAAAAAGAAAAAAACGCTAACTGCAAACAAAATAAGATAAATAAATCATTCCATATGTACAGCAAAGAAACTTTAAATGTGGATGTTGCATGAGACTCTAGTGCAACACCATATGAAGGAAGAACAGGACAGCACAAGGACAGGAGTAAAAGCATGAAAGACAAGGATCGTGAACCCGCTATCCAACTGGAATGTGGTGGGACTGACTCAGTGAATTTTAGAATCTATAAAATGAGAATATAAGTGGGGTGATACAGAAGCACTTCATGTATTTGTCGCAAAAAGTGAGTTGTACAACGCCTAATGAAATCATGCCAGGGATGTGTGCCTATGTACACAGGCTAGTGAATTCACACCATTTTGCATGCAAAAAGACTGACAGAAATGTCCTATATTTGCTGTGTCCGCCACACGGAGGCCAAGGACCTTACCCAATCAATTAAAGATGGAAACAGGACCAGGAGTCCACCCGAGAGCAACCCTGCGGACAGGACATGTCACATGCCAAGGAACCCAAGGTGGTCTGCCAGGATTCCAAGGCGCCTGACAACATGGTAGCCGCAAGAACCTCATACCAACCCCCCTCCAAACACTACTGTGCCAAATGACCTGCCAACTCCCGCCCCCCTACCTCCACCCTCGAGAGAACAGGAATCCCCCAGATCATCCAGAACCTCCCCACGATGCGGCCAGTCCCACCCCAGCCTAGTCCCAGGATGGGAGAGTGTCCCCTATTTTTTGGGAAAGGGTGGTTTATAGGGGCACCTGACAAGAGAATGATGAGGGTGGGATCCAGAGAGCAGCTACGGGCCATGAGAGGGGGCGCTCCGACGGCAAGCGGTCATCCAGCTGGGAAGGCCCGGCCAGTTTTGTACGACTTGAATATAGGCCGCTAGATGTATTCCACACATCCGCCATCCCCACACAGATGTGTATGTTACTCTGCAACAGAGTAATATGCAAGTGCTTAGGGCCCGAGATTCTGGCTGTGGTCGTTTGGAGTTGAAGAGACCAGAAAAAACACTTCTGCCACTTCTGCTTTTAAGAAGTATCAGAACTAATTCCCTTTTCATGCTCTAGATGCCACCACTTTGTTTATTTATCAATCATTGGTTGTCAACCATTTTGTGCGCAAGACTACAATTTCGACTTCCGCATTGAAACTGGATTGCTCCAATCCAATTTAAGCGTGAGTGATGTTTAAAGGAAGACTTTGTCAAAACTATTAGGAGTGGGAGCACGCATTAAAAGTTAGTAGATGAGGGCCCAGTGTTTCTTTTAATGCCAGAGTTATTTGCAGATTTCCCAGAGAAACATCTCTAAATTAGAAAAGTATTATTGAAATTCCTCTCTCGCTCAGACATTCCAATGAGCCCGGCTGGAAAACTGACAGTCAATCAGTATTTGGCACACCTGCAGTGCTTCCTGTTCTCACCCCCCATTGCTCGCTGATATGTTTCACCGAACACAGAATGTCCACTGGCTGTGATTTTGTGGACGATTTTTGTGGAAATTAATTACAAACAAAACAAAAATAGCATGATGTACAATATTCAAGCCTGTGCGCTTGAGCCCGAATACACACATCCAACACTTGATGTGTTATAGAGAGGGTGTGGCACTAACTATGAACAACAGCAGTCCAATTATATGGACTGCAGATATTTGATGCTTTTCTGAGGAGTTGGTTTCGATATAGAGATTGGACAGCAAGCGTGCCCAGACTTTTTTCCCCAAATTGTACTTTTCAAATAGTCCGTTTCTCGCGTTCGACCAGCGGCAGGGATGGGGGGTGGATTTGCATGCACAGATCGCCGTAAATAGTAACCGGGAAGTGTTGTGTATTTACACACACACCACACACACACACACACACACACACACACATATATATATATATATATATATATATATATATATATATATATATATATCCGTCCATTTTCCATCTATGAGCAAAAAAAAAACAACAAAAATGTTCAAGGGTTCGAGCCAGAATGCACACAGGTGGAAGTCAATGTGTCGGGAGGAGCGTGGTGTTGACGACAACAATAACAGTCCCATTATATGGACCATGGAGATTTGATGCTTTTATAAGGAGTTGGTTTCAATGTAGAGATTATACAAGCAGGCGTGGCCAGACTTTTTTTTTTTCCTTCCCCAAATTGTACTTTTCAAGCATTCCGTTTCTCGCGTTCAACCAGCGGTAGGGATGGGGGTTGGTTTTGCATGCGCAGATCGCCGTAAATAGTAACCGGGAAGTGTTGTGTGCTTACACATATATATCCATCCATCCATTCATTTTGTTAGCTGCACGATAGTCGTAGGAATGCTGGAGCCTATTCCAGCTGTGCAGAACAAGTCGGCATCTTGGCTTAGCTTGAACGAATGGTTGTAATGCTAAGCACAGGAGACGTCATGTGCGGAGTCAAGGATGTTTCTTCTGATTTTGGCTCTGAAAGATGGCACATATCCAGATTTTGCTTGGATTTCAAATATGTTCTTTATTTTCAATTAATGTCCAAAATATATGTAAAAATAATATTACTTCACATTGGAGGGTTTATTGTACATATGAATTTTGGGGAGAGTCTTCCTTTAAGTCTAGTTAACCAATCAAACACAAAACCACAAAAAAAATCACCAAACACAAGAATATAACATAATCTCACACATATTGAGTTACCTGCTCAAAGGTATTAAGAATACATAAACCAGCCCCGCTGATCTCCGCGCCAACGTGGTGGCCGTGTTGGTAAGATTGTTGTTACCACAAGGGCAATGGCCCGTTACTCATGTTTGCATTCAGACAAGTAGTTTTGCCGTATTTTTCAGTTTTCACACATTGTTATACAGTGTTCCCTCATTATTCGTGGGGGTTATGGCACTCCCACCCTGAATCCCGAAAATCCGTGAATAGTAGTAATGGTTTTAAAACTTCTATATATGATATGTACTGTATTTTTGCGACTAAAAGGCAGACATGAAAGTCTTAAATTTTCTCCAAAATGGACGGGGCGCCTTATAATACGACATACCTTATGTGTGCATCAAGGTCCAAAATCTGTAAGTATTTTTTAGGGACTATTTCAATTGACTGCAACCAAACATACTGGTTACATAGACGACATAGATGCAAACAATTGTATTTTAGCATGTGTGCTACCACATGGTGGGATAAGCAAATAATAAGTGCTTACCAACATGCTTTGCAGCATTAAGAATCTATATAGGATTCAAAGTGCATGTTTCGCGTCAATTATTTCTTCAGTCATTTTTTTCGTTTTATTGCTAGTTATGATTTTGTATTTGCTGTGGTGTGATATTTTATTTTAATCAGTGTGTGGGAGATTTGAGTTTGATGCCTGATCACATTTAAAGACAATCACAGCAATTTTTAAAATGCGGGCTTGAGGGTTTTTATTTAATTTTTTTTTGGGGTAATGAAGGTGACTCACATCAACCCCCATTTAAAAGTCATTGTTTGTTTTAGGAGTGGCTATGGCCTGTTGGATATTTCTTGCGTGCTAAATTGTCCTTCGCAAGAAAGCAAGGCGAAGAAACCTATGCCAAGAAGGTGACCCTAGTCAAAAATGTTCTTTCACGACATTATACTCATCTGGAAAGGTAGGAATGAAACTTATTCTATATAAAAAATAATGCTCCAGCACGTTTCTCATTTCATCCAGATATTGTGCTATTTATACCGTATTTTCTGCACCATAAAGTGCACCGGATTACAAAGCACAGTTTCACTTACCGACTTTACTTCCTAACTTGACACATAAAGGTGGACCGTATGATAACGGGCTATCACATAGGGTCTATGAAAAAAGGTAACAGGTGCAAAATCTAGTTTAATACAACTTTATTCTATTGTTTAAGAATTTTTTAATTCAATATTTTCATTGTAATCTGGTAGCAGTTGCTGCGCCACAGTAGTCCTTCCAAATATGGAGAAATATCGCGTTTTTATAAAACAAAAGAATGAAGAGAGACCTCCTTGAAAATATTTGTTCTTCATGTCTTTTGCTATCATGACTGCCTAAGGTCAAACGGTGACTGTGGAGACGCTTCTCCCGGTTGTTCTTTGTTCAATAATCCATTCTTACTTCGTTCATTGGTCTTCTAACTATGACCTTACTTAATTCCCCCGGAAACTCCGTTTCATCTTCTTAACTTGGTGCAGTCCGTTTTCTTGATTCCTCTGCTTCCAAACTATAGAATAATTCATGTAGAATTATTTCGTTAAACATTTTCCTCAACTGTTGTCTTCATCTATCTTAGGTCTCCATAGAAAGATCTGCCTGAGCTAACAAATGAGAATGGGAAGTATTGCCCCTTTAGCTATGAGACTCAAGCATGGTCTTTGCCTACTCTGCTGGAAGTACTGTATGACTTCTAGAATACTTCTACAAGACTCTGTCTAATCTTTCTTTTATGCTGTGCTGCAGTTGAGATATGTTATACGCTTCATTGGCTTGGCAATGCATTGCATGTTGAAATTCATTTCATTTAAAAAATGTCATACACGAGAATTTATTATTAAGTCCCTTATTTTGCCAAAACAACTTTTTCTTGTATTTGGAATGTGATATTGTCCCTGTAGAGCCTCAGCAAATATGAAATTTTAATTAAAATCACATATGCTTTCCTGAGTCCCAGATATTTTTCTGTTGAAAGCCCTGAAAGTAGGACATTAAAATTTCTCAAGCTTTTCTACTTCACTTGTGAAGGTCTACTCTCTTGAACAAGCACTGTCAACAAAACAAACAAGTGGTCTCACAAATGGGTCATCTACATGGAGGCAACCAGTCAGAGGAAAGTGGCGGTCTTAGTTTAATATGGACAAAGCGGATACAAAACGGCGTCAAACAGGTTTAATCCTCTCTCTCTCTCTCTCTCTCTCTCTCTCTCTCTCTCTCTCTCTGCATTTAAGAAGAGATTCATAGGTGTTCACAGATTTTTTTCTTCACACAAACTTTCTCTGCTCTCTCTGGGAATAGTTGCGAACAAGAGGAAGTATGTGATAAAAACAAATAAAATCGCAATAATAAAATCCTCACATACCTGCATTATAAAGAAGAGACATTCACGGGTGTTCACAGATTTTTTTCTTCACACATACGCTCCTTGCTCTGTAACACCAAAAACAAGGTCACCACGCAGCCTCTGCCAACACTCATTCCCACCACCACAGACCACACGGTCAGCCAGCAATACACGCAGACCGTGGCAACCTCTCCATTTCTCCTCCAGCAACCAAGTTTCTGCTTTAAATTAATGAAACATATTTAACACACATCATCACTTTATTGTGGGGGAGGGGTTTAAGTGTCTCGATGGTCCTAGGAGCTAAGTTATCTGGGCTACATGCCACGGTAGGGTCACCCATGGCAAAAACATCCTAGGTGAGGGACCAGATCAAGTAGGATTCCAAAACCCCTATGATGAGTGCAAATGTTGGATCTCTGTTTGCCTTCCCCGAACCCGGGTCACCCCCTCTGGAGCCACGCCTGGAAGTGGCACTTGAAGGCGAGTGCCTGGTGCCTGGGGCTGCATGCTCGCCCGGGCCCTTCCCATGGGCTCACCACCTATGAGAGGCGCCATAGGGGTTTGGTGCGATGTGAGCTGGGTGGCGGCCAAAGGCGAGAACCTTGGCGACATGATCCCCGGCTGCAGAAAGTAGCTCTAGGGACATGGAATGTCACCATTTTGGCAGGGAAGGAGCCTGAGTTGGTGCATGAGGTCAAGAAGTTCTGACTAGATATAGTATGACTCGCATCTATGCACCGCTTGGGCTCTGGTACCACACTTCTTGAGATGGTTTGGAATCTGCTCTACTCAGGAGTTGCCCAATGTGAGAGATGCCGAGCATTTGTGGGTATACTTATTTCCCCCCTGGCTCGGGGCCTGTATGTCGGGGTTTACCCCGGTGGATGAGAGGGTAGCCTACCTATGCCTTCAGGTTGGGGGACAGGTTCCTGACTGTTGTTTGTGCCTATGCACCAAACAGCAGTTCAGAGTACCCACCCTTTTTGATTGGGAAGAATACACTTGGCACCAGGACACCCTCGGTCGCAGTTCGATGATCAACTTTGTAGTCGTGTCATTGGACTTCCGACAGCATGTTTGGACACTCGGGTGTAAAGAGGGGAGAAGCTGTTAACTGATCACCACCTAGTGGTGAGTTGGCTCCAATGGTGGGGGAAGATGCCGGTCCGATGTGGCAGGCCCAAACGTATTATGAGGGTCTCCTGGGAACGGCTGGCAGATTCCCCCGTCAGAAGAAATTTCAACCCCCACCTCAGAAAGAACTTTGGCTACATTCCAGGAGAGGAGGTGGACATTGAGTCCGAGTGGACAATGTTCCACACCTCCATTGCTGAGGCAGCCGACCGGAGGTCTGGTCATAAGGTGGTCGGTGCCTGTCGTGGTGGCAACCCCTGAACACGGTGGACACCAACAATGAGGGATGTTGTCAAGCTGAAGCTCGTGGTTTCAAGACACATTCTGAGTTCAAAATTAAGAGACTTGGTTATTATTACGTCTGGCAAAAACTATAAATATCAGTTCGGAATCTATCAAACACCAATCCAAAGAATCCATATTTTGTTTCTAGAAAGAGCATTTGAAGGACTTCAATTTTCACAAGTCTGTAAACAGCACACAAAATGCTTTCAATTGTAATAATAAATGGAATATTGTTTAAGTTAAAACAAGTACAAAATGTTCACCTTATTCTCAAATGTATATTACTGATAAAAAATAAATTTACATTCTGTACAAAATATATAATATTCAATTACCTTTTCAGGACCCGTTTAATATTTTCCCTAAGGGTTACGCATCCACCTTTCAACATTTGGAATTTCTGCAAATCAAAAAAAGGATGACAAAATTAGTTTGTTGTTAAAATTAAACTCAACAACTTTTTCCATACTAAACCATACCAGTTTTGCCGAATCAGAAGGGTCTTCTGTCACCTTCTGTTCAAGGACAATGAAGTCGGCCAGATATTTTATCTGTACAATGTCGATGCGCTATTCTTGTGCTGCCCTATGGTCTTGATGCCTGACTGTGTCGCTTATCTCAGTAAGCAGCATCAGCCCTTTTTTTTTTTTTGAACCCTGAACAACAACACATGCACACTGCAAAAGCACATATATGTCAAAAAGGTCTTAAGACGAGTTCTTTGTAGACATTTGGCTTACTTGCTTCTTACATGGGCCAACTCTCTTTGGAGGAATGGGAGAGGGTCATGTTTGGTGGTGGATGGCTCGAGGTTGATGGTAGATGTCTTGGTTTTGAATGTCTTGGGGTTCTTCATGGTGACGGTGAACCACCTATTCCACTCCCTAAAACAGTATGAATAAAACAGAATATCATAGTTACCAAGATTTTTTTATTGTGCTTTTTAGGCCAGATTTCTCCTTATAAAGTGCTTCAAACAAAACATCCCAAATTATAAATGTATATAAAAATACCTCATCAATGAATAACACTATGCATGCAGTGAAAGAATTAAATGAGACATGCCAATTATGATTTCACCATGCACAACAGGGGAAAAATAACTTACTGATCACTTTCATTATATTCGTCTTATTCTGCCCCAAGGAAGTTGGGTGGGTGCCAGAACCTCTTGTGTTAGCTGAAAAAAGAACAGATATTTTGGATTAATTATAAATGTAATCAGCACAGCCGGCACACTTAATTGATGGAATATATATCCTCAATGGTGGAGGCCAGTATTTTAGGATATTTAAAATATATTTGGTTGAGTAGGAAAATTCCATCTACTAAAATTGCGTACCACTCTCAGGATGAACATATATTTTCTTCGGAGAATTTCCCAAGGTAGCTTTGCCTGCAAAATAGGTCAAAATATTAATGTAACAAATTTTTCATTGCACATGTTCTAGTTCAGGGTGTACCCTGCCTCCTGCCCGTTGACAGCTGGGAGAGGCTCCAGCACTCCTGTGACCCTCGTGAGGATAAGAAAATGAATGGATGGAATTTAGAAAAAATATCATTGGAAAGAACTTTGAAAACCCCTTAAAATGTTACTTAAATGATCTCAATAGCTAAAACAATAAATGTTATGACCATTTAAAGATTTGGAATATGGGCTAATTATGGTATTGGCAAAACAAAAGAAAAGAACAATAAGTTGTGACCTTCCCAGTTATTTAGGATCTTCAAAATGTCATGACTTTTTTGTTTCTCAACGAATTTTCATGAAATTTCACTGATGATCCCTTGATTGTTACAATTTGCACTTATTTTCATTACAATTGCATATAATTGCATACAATTGCATTTTTACCGATTTTGCAATGCAACCAACATTTTTGCGAGCGTCAAAAAACAGTGCGAGCGACATGTTCAGAACCTGCTCTTGATGACGGTAGTAGGTCCTCACTTTGTAGATGGCCACTCCTAGGTGTGCAAGGACTCGTAGCACTTTGGTTACAGAAGCGCCCGCAAAGAGGATTGCAGCTGAGAGTTGATGTTTCCTGCAGGAGTGTTGCCACACCATATGGACTGGTTACCACATTCTCTGTAGATTAAACAAAGGTGAAGCATGGTGCCAAGTTCCTGCCAGTTCCATCTGAGGGAGTTGCATCCACACTGTGGACACGAGCACCAAGTAACTATCAGCTGAACAAGTGAAGACCAAAATACAATGAAAACAGCACTGCGTGGACCATTGGTCTCAGTACTAGATGATGGAGGTGTAAAATGTTCGGCACAACCAATATCAGAACTCAGTGAAGCGTCAGACGGGGCATAATCCCAGTCGTCATGGCACAACATGGGTTCCGATGGGCCAACTTGTACATCTTCCTCCATTTGTTCCTCCAGGATAACGGAGGTTATGTCGGTCAGAGTACCAATACTACAGGTCTCAGGTTTCAGAGTCTGGACACCTGTGAAAGAACATAGAATCGCATTATGCATGATATACATCAGAAGGTAAATAATGAGAATTGAACATAATCAAGAATTTATAGCTTTTTGTAAACTATAATGATCAAGAAAGAGCCATGAATAACTTTGAAAGTAGGTACTGTTATACTGTCCTGTTTACCAATTGTATTTTCAGTGTGCATTTTTTGCCATAATTATTAGAGTACAATAATAAACTACCATTAATTCGTATTTGGGTGTCCGAACGTTAACCCTTGCCTAAAACATACAAAATAACCACACTAAGAAAGAATAGAAAAATTCTAAACATAAAATAATATCAACAATGGAACAGCTAACTAAAAGGCGATTATTTTTTATTTATGCACAGAATGTTATATAACCGAGGAACAATTTTTGTAGTTGGTTCAAACAAGAGTGTGTTTACACTGCAACCAACTGCATCAGTTCGTAACACACAACTTATTACATTATGAAGTCAGCAACCTGCAAATGCACTGTAAAAACTTGAAACCATATCTACTATCTATCACTCAAATCGGTTGAATAAAGTAAACCAGCAGCTCACTTGTGACAAATTTGTGGTCACACTGTAACAGCTAGAAAATGTTATCACACCCACAATGACTCATAGCAACAACAACAAAAATCCTTCAAAAAAAGTAACTGTCACTTGCAAGATATTTCATAAAATGCACAAAAGTTAATCATCTTATAATTTATAAATATATCATGAGTAGATTAATAAGGTTAGTTTTCTTAAATAATCTGAACAAACAAGTAATTTATTATCACCTCGACTGGGACCTCATTGTCTGAACTGTATCCCAAGTGAGGCCTGGGTGCCACAGCTGGAATGGAATCAAGGCCATCTTTTTTTTAACAAACAGAAGTACATTATTTGGACATGTTCAGAGGCGAGAGAGTGAGTATGTTGGTAGAAGGGTGCTGAGGATGGAGCTGCCTGGCAAAAGAGCAAGAGGAAGACCTAATAAAAGGTTGATGGATGATGTGAGGGAGGACATGAGGACAGTGGGTGTTAGAGAGGAGGATGCATGAGATAAGCTTAGATGGAAAAAGATGACACGCTGTGCTGACCACTCACGGGACAAGCTGAAAGAAAAAGAAGAAGATTGTCAACATGAATGTTAAAGTCCCCTGTTATGAGAAAATAGTTGCACTCAGTACAAATAACTGACAGCAGTTCTGAAAAATCCTCAATAAATTTTACATTGTATCTTGGAAATGATGATTAAAATGATAACCTTTGGATAACCCTTAACTAAAAAAAACAGATATTCAAAAGAGCTAAAATCACCCTGTATAATTTCTTTACATTGAAATAATGATTTGAAAATAACTGCATTACCACCACCTTTTTTTTCCTGTATGAAACTTGTTCATAAAATTAAAATCTGCTTGTGTTGCCTCGTTTAAAATGGTATTAAAGCTACATTCTGTTCACCACGTTTCATTTAAAAACAAAAAGTCCAGACCATACGTTGTAATGATGTCATTGATCAACATTGATTTGTTACCCAGTGACATCTCGCAGAGATGGCTGGAGAGAATGGTTCGATAGACTCACATTTTATCCTCACTAAAGTGGAAGTTCTATTTTTTTGACCAGGGATGAAAAATGCCTGATCTCCATAGGGGTCTGAGTTATTCTGGAAAGGACCCGGTAAATATCAGTCAGATTTACCGATAGTGTTCATGGCTGGAGGAGGGACCTTTCGTTTCTTAGTGGACGGTGGTTTCAGGTGAGGGGGAATGGGATGAAGATCTTGGCGTGGTATGGGCTGGACTCCATCGTCTTCATCCTATCCATCAGAGCCAACATTGCATTCAGGCTGGAAGAGGGGGAGCCAACATCTACTGCGGATTGTGTGGTTATTGTACTCATAGAGGGGAGATTCTGAGGTGTGGATGGCTCCAATGGGGCAGGAAGAGGTGTGGGAGATTCAAAGTGCTGGCACATTCCATTTGTCATTTACTCATCATATTGTTTAGGTGATGCAAATGCATCTGTGTGCACCTTGTCTCGTCTTATCTCTTGTTCCTCCAATTGTTTGGGAACAACTGGATCCTTTTGTCCTTGTTTTTTGTAAACATTTTCTTTACAGGGTGGTGAATGATGCACACAGTAGAAAATGTTGGCAGCTAATAACTTAACCCATTGTCTATTTAGACAGAAACCGCCTGCTTTGTAAAGATTTTTACGTTCCTAAAAAGGCAGAAATCGTCAATGAAACTCACAAATAGTGCAGTACACATCTTGCCTAACCACCTATTCAATTGACGGAGCCTTGAAAAACAGTCATCTCCAAATTGTACAAGTGGGAGAGGTCCGTTTATAAAAACCTCAGCATCCATCCCTTGCACTTTTTTGAGGAGATCAGTGAAATCTCGTTTCAGTATCTCTGATTGCTGCTTGAGAACATGTGTGTATAATGACAGATTTCACAGTTGGGTGCTGATCAGTGATTTTTGAGATATATCAGACATCATCTCATTAGTAAAAGACAGTACTTTGGTGTTCTTCTCACTGCAAAAGTGTTTCACATCCTTGATGGCTCCATCACCCACTATGAATCTTTGTGGTCCCAATTTTTTCTTGGATGATTTAATTTCATACCTTTCAGTGCTGGTGGAGGATGAGCATTCTTGGCCTTGGTCTTGTAAGAGTGCCTCAAATCTATGAAGAAAGGTGAGAAATCAGCCCAGGACTAGGTGAGAGGACTTGCTCAATGACGTGAAAAGAGCTGGGACCACCATTTCAAAGGTGACTGTTGGTAATACACTAAGACGTCAAGATTTGAAATTATGCATGGCATGGAAGGTTCCCCTGCTTCAACCAGCACATGTCAAGGCCTGTCTTAAGTTTGACAATGACCATTTGGATGATACAGGGGAGTCATGGGAGAAAGTTTCGTGGTCAGATGAGAGCAAAATGGAACTTTTTGGGCATAATTCCAGTAACCGTGTTTTCAGGAAGATGAATGATGAGTTCCATCCCAAGAACACCATCCATACTGAAAAGCACGGGTTGGTAGCAGCATTCTTTGGGGGTGTTTTTCTGCACATGGGACAGGATGACTGCACTGTATTAAGGAGAGGATGACCGCGGCCATGTATTGTGAGATTTTTGGGAACAACCCCTTTCCCTCAGTCAGAGGAGTGAAGATGGGTCGTGGCTGGGTATTTCAACATTACAATGACCTGAAACACACATCCAGGAAAACCAAGGAGTGGCTCCATAAGAAACATATCAAGGTTTTGCCGTGGTCTACCCTGTCTCCAGACCTAAACCCAACAGAAAATCTTTGGAGGGAGCTGAAACTCATGTTTCTCAGCGACATATATAGCTCCGGAAGGCTCCATGATTACAGTACTCCCAGCCGAGAGTTTAGTCCCTATTGGAAGATGGCCACACACCACATGCTCAATCATGGACTCCAGTGTGAATGCCTTCTTTCACTTGACTGTTCCCGACCTTATCCAGGATTTCATCCGACCTCTACCTTTCAAGATTGGCCAAAAAGCGAATGAATTTACTAGCTTCCTGCTGTGATGATGAATCAAATTGTCCTATGACACGCCAGTAAGCCTCATTGCTCCTAAATCTCCTGATGAGTGGTTTGAGCAGGTTATCTGCTCTCCTGGATGTTGACCTTGTCCCCCGCTAGCATGGTGGCGTAAAACAAACTGTCACTTTTGCCCGTTTTCATTGTGTTCTGAAAAATCACTGTTTCGTCTGCCGGAGCTGATTCACAAGCAGCTGAAAACATGGCCTGACTATCATCTTTACAGGAGGGAAAACCTCATACAGTGAAGAAAATTAGTATTTGAACACCCTGCTATATTACAAGTTCTCCCACTTAGAAATCATGGAGGGGTCTGAAATTTTCATCGTAGGTGCATTGTCCACTGTGAGAGAGGTAATCCTAAAAGAAAAATCCAGAAATCACAATGTATGATTTTTTTAATGATTCATTTTGTGTGACAGAGCTGCAAATAAGTATTTGAACAACTATCAGCTAGAATTCTGACCCTCAAAGACCTGTTAGTCCGCCTTTAAAGGTCCACCTCCACGCCATATATTATCCTGAAACAGATGCACCTGTGTGAGGTCGTTAGCTGCATAAAGACACCTGTCCACCCATACAATTAGTAAGACTTAAACTTCTAACATGGCCAAGACCAAAGAGCTGTCCAAAGTTATAAGCATAATTCCACGAACCGTGTTTGGATGACAACAAATGATGAGTTCCATCCCAAGAACACCATCCCTACTGTGAAGCATGGGGATGGTAGCATCATGCTTTGAGGGGTTTTTTTTCTTCACATGGGACAGGATGACTGCACTGTATTCATGAGAGGATGACTTCGGCCATGTATTGTGAGATTTTGGGGAACAACCTCTTTCCCTTAGTCAGAGCATTGAAGATGGGTCGTGGCTGTGTCTTTCAACATGACAATGACCCGACGCACACATCCAGGAAAACTAAGGAGTGGCTCCATAAAAAGCATCTCAAGGTTCTTAGCTGCATAAAGACAACTGTCCACCCCATACAATCAATAAGACTCGAACTTGTAACATGACCAAGACCAAAGAGCTGTCCAAAGACACCACAGACAAAATTGTACAACTCCACATGGCTGGAAAGGGGTACGGAGAAATTGCCAAGCAGCTTGGTGAAAAAAGGGCCACACTTGGAGCAATCATTAGAAAATGGAAGAAGCTAAACATGATGGTCAATCTCAATCGGACTGGGACCCCATCCACGATGTCACCTCATGGGGTCTCAATGACATCAAGGTGTGTGCCCCGAAACATACTAGTGGGCAGGGTGGTGACGCCCTCGTGGGGAGATGGGTGGGTTCCAATGAAAATAACCAACCCAAATACTTCAAAAATCACACTGCAGAGGAATGCCAAAGTGGCTGACGTTTCGCAGTGCATAGCACTCGAGGGTTTTGAAGCGGGTACCCAGCGAGCAGTTCATCAAATGCAGTGAAAGGAGGTCGGTGGCAGCAGCAATGGCAGCTTGACAGCACAGAGTTCTGTGAGTGGCAATAGGTCAAGTGGGAGTTCCAAGCTCAGGAAATTGGGTCTCCAGGATTTGCCACGGGATGACTGAGAGGTGTCTCCAGACTAGAAGGAAAAATTGGCAAATTTGATCGTGAAATTTGAGCGTGTCTTCTAGACACAACCTGGATTGTGGGAAAGCTCCTGATTTTCGTCATCGCATTCAGCTGATTGACGACCGCCCCTTTCGGCTGCCTTATCGCAGGATTTCACCAGAAATTGATAGATACACTGGATGAGATGGAGGAGCGTGACATAAAGTCTAACAGTGAGTATGCTTCACCTCTGATCCTGTGCTGGAAGAAAAATGGGGAACTGAGACTATGCGCCAATTTTCGCTGGCTGGATGTCAGAACTGTCAAAGATGCTCACCCTCTGCCTCGTCAGGCAGATGTTTTGGCAGCGATGGGAGGCAATGCCTTTTTCATTACGCTAGATTTGACATCAGGCTACTACAACATACCTCTTCAAGAAGATGACAAGAAGTACACTGCCTTCCCTTCACCACTGGGGCCATACGAGTACAACATACCTCAAGGTCTTTGCAATAGCCCTGCGACTTTCATGAGAATGATGCTGACACTTTTTGAGGATCAGTACTTCTCTGCTTTGTTACCTGGATGATGTGTTTGTTCTTGGCAGGACAGGGAAGGGTAGTCTTGAGCGGTTGGAACTAGTTTTCAGGTGACTGCAGCAACATTATCTGAAGCTCTCTCCACCTAAGTGCAAATTATTGCAGAGGTCTGTGAAGTTCTTGGGGCATGTGGTTTCTCGGGAGGGGAAAGCAACTGATCTGGACAAAGTGCAGGCGATAGTGAGGTTGGGTGAAGCTGATCCCATGGAGAGTGATGGAGTGATGCCCAATGCTGACAAGCCCCGTTCATTCTTGGGCATGGTAGTGTATTACCAACACTTCATTGAGAACTGCTCTGTGATTGCTAAACCTCTCTTCAAACTTACCTCAAAATGTCGATAACACCGGTACAGGTGATAAAAAGTGCCAGAAAAGCATGCATATAATGTATTAAAAATTGATGCAGGCTGCCCTGCTGCTAATTTTTTCTCATTTCCAGTGCCTTGTGAAAGTATTTGGCCCCCTTGAACTTTTCAACCTTTCACCACATTTCAGGCTTCAAACATAAAGATATAAAAGTTTCATTTTTTGTCAAGAATCATGGGAAATGGAACAAAATTTATTGGATATTTTATTCTTTTTATCAAATAAGAAACGAAGAAAAGTGGGGTGTGCAATATTATTCGGCCCCTTTACTTTCAGTGCAGCAAACTCCACCAAACGTTCAGTTGTTGGTGGTGTGCGATCTCTGAATGATCCAATGTTGACTGATGATGATAAATAGAATCCACCTGTGTGTAATCAAGTCTCCGTATAAATGCACCTGGTCTGTGATTGTCTCAGGGTTCGCAGAGAGCATCCTGAAGACCAAGGACACACCAGGCAAGTCCGAGATACTGTTGAGGACAAGTTTAAGGCCGGATTTGGATACAAAAATATTTCCCAAGCTTTAAACATCTCAAGGAGCACTGTGCAAGCAATCATACTGAAATGGAAGGAGTATCAGACCACTGTAAATCTACCAAGAAGCAGCCGTCCCTCTAAACTTTCATCATGAACAAGGAGAAGACTGATCACAGATGCAGCCAAGAGGCCCATGATCACTCTGGATGAACTGCAGAGATCTACAGCTGAGGTGGGAGAGTCTGTTCATAGGAGAACAATCACTACACTGCACAAATCTGGCCTTTATGGAAGAGTGGCAAGAAGAAATCCGTTTCTCAAAGATATCCATGAAAAGTTTCCTTTAAAGTTTGCCACAAGCCACCTGGGAGACACACCTAACATGCGGAAGAAGGTGCTCTTGTCAGATGAAACCAAAATTGAACCTTTTCTCCACAATGCAAAATGTTTGGAGTAAAAGCAACACAGCTCATCACCCTGGAAACACCATCCCCACTGTCAAACATGGTGGTGGCAGCCTCATGGTTTGATCCTGCTTTTCTACAGCAAAGACAGGAAAGATGGTTAAAATTGATGGGAAGATGAATGAAGTCAAATACAGGACCATTCTGGAAGAAAACCTTTTGGAGTCTGCTGAAGACCTGAGACTGGGACGGAGATTTATCTTCCAACAGGACAATGATCCAAAGCATAAAGCCAAATCTACAATGGAATGGGTCACAAATAAACGTATCCAGGAGTTTGAATGATCAAGTCAAAGTCCAGACCTGAAACCAATCTAAAATCTGTGGGCAGAGCTGAAGACTGCTGTTTACAAATGCTCTCCATCCAACCTCACTGAGCTCGAGCTGTTTTACTAGGAAGAATGGGCAAGAATTTCAGTCTCTCAATGTGCAAAACTGATAGAGACCTACCTCAAGCAACTTGCAGCTGTAATTGCAGAAAAAGGTGGTGGTACAAAGTATTAATGCAAGGGGGCCGGATACTATTGCATGGCCCACTTTTCAGGTTTTTATTTGTTAAAAAAGTTTAAAAGATCCAATAAATTTCGTTCCATTTCATGATTTTGTCCCACTTGTCGATTGTTGACAAAATAATTTTATTCTATATCTTTCTTTGAAGCGTGAAATGTGGCGAAAGGTTGAAAAGTTCAAGGGGGCCGAATAATTCCACAAGGCACCGTATATTACGGCATTCATTCTAGCAAAGGTACTTCAAATGTTATTCTCACATATTTCCCAGTTGGTGGATCTTTTATTCGAATCTTAGCTTGCACATTTTTCAACCATGCATGTTGTCCTCTTTTTTCCAGATTTCTGACACCTACCACGCGTAACCAGGGGATGAGTGTGCAAACTCCAAGGAGATTTGATTTATTGAATTCTGAGGCCAGCTGTAAATCATAGCGTATGGAGTTTCCTAAGACTTGTGAATGCCCTTGGATTTCTGAGACATATTGCAGGTTGTTGAGAAGGGACCATGCTGCTGTTGGTGGTGTGAGTAGGTGGATGACTTGGCAGCATGGTGGAAGGAGTCAGCAAGGTGGGGAACACAGAAGGAGCACTGAGGATGACGAAGAACATAGAAGTCAGAATAATATAAATAAGGGGTAAATTATGTCAATGTACTCGGCAGTGTACCGTGGTGGAACGTTAATACTCTGATGAGGAGTTCCAGCATCTGGCAGGCTTTTATGCAGGCAGAGTTAATAATAGCTGCTTGAAAATGTGCACGCCCAAGGTGGTGCTGATGACAGGGAAGGAAGAACAAAAAGGGAAGAGAGAACCAGAGGGCCACAAAACGCCACCAAAGCTCTAAAACAAGAACTAAAAGGATATCTTATGAAAAAATAGATGCTCTTCTTTAACCAGGAAAAGTTCTTTGTTTTTTTTTAGCCATTTTTCGTTCTTTGCTTTTATGCAGTGAAAAGGGTAAGTTTTACATTTTGCAGTCATGGCTCAGAATGTGGCGATAATTAGCTTATTGAGAATTGCAGCAATTATATGCAAGAGTATCTTTCATGACCCTGAATCTTTGCCTTTGACACACTGTAGAAATCTGAAAGCATTTTATATATATGATTATATAATCATCATAATCATTATGCTAGATCATATCATGATGAACTGATATGATATGATATATGATATGATATGATGATATATAATCATCATGATTAGCCACCTTGGACTAGTGACCATCCAGGACACCCCAGACCTTCAGGGGACTCAGGCTCTCTGAGGATCCTGGCAGCAGGATGGAAAAAATGGAAACAAAGTTTCTGGGAAAACAGACAGTTCCTCGAAAAAACTACAAGGAGTCCGTGGTTTACAACGTGAAGCAAAATAAGAGTAAGTTAAGAAAATAACAAAATGAAAAAAATCTCCAGTACGATGCAGTGGACTTCTCTACCAGTGCAAACTGTGACAACAATATTAAAAACAATTGTGTGAATAATTACAACAAGAAAAGAAAAGAAAAAACCCAGCATTTTACTTTGTAAAAGTTTTAATCCAATTATTTCACTGGATGTGTTCAATGGATGAGAGAGAAAACATTTTGCCAGGCCAATGAGAGCTTCCTTTTTTTTTCCTGTTTCAGCTCCTAAATGGTCTGCACAGTCTTTGCCTCGTTGTTCTCCATGATGCTCTTCTTTTTCATCAGATCATTGTACTGCACATACAAGTTAAGAAACCACTGATTCTCAAAAATCACCATGAGATGTTGCCAGGCTTCCTCTAGTAGTATACCAAATATTCACTGAATTCAAAGGTCAAATTGTGTAGACAATTTTCTATATAGCTTTTGCTTCCAAGTCAACATCCAGGTACGTTTTGTGTTTAAAGGTTGAGATCCAGACCCAGATCTTCATATACTCCAGATGGGTCAGCAGGGCATCCCCCCGTGATGAAATGTATTCCAAGGGAATGTTCTATACCAGGGGTCACCAACGTGGTGCTGTGGGAGCATGGTTGCTCATAGGTGCATGGTTGTCCACGAGGACCACTTAAGGTGCCCGCGAGCCATGTTCTAAAAATAGCACAGGTCACAAATTGTTATTATTATTATTATTATTATTTGTGCCTTAAATTTTGAATATGACTTGCTGACATTCATAAAATTTTAAAAATAATGTCATACACGACTGTGAATCAATAAATAATGTAATTTTTTATAAGGACTTCTAATAGAGATAGAATTGTACTTTTTTTTTTTTTTTCAACGTAGTCTCCCAGAACTTTCACACACTTTTCCTACCTGTGCACAAGCTTCCATATTCGTCTTCTTCATTTAGAACAGGTAGGAAATAAGTGTGTCAACGTCCCACATTGTGTTAAGCTTGTACAGAGTGCCTTTACTTGTTCGCGGTTCCCATTATAGACCAGTGCATTGACATTTGACTGTGACGAATGGTGCGAAAGTCTACAAAATATATTACTGATACTAATATTAGTACTGATTGGATCAGCAGGATGTGAGTGTGTCCCAACAATGGCACAAGGCAGAAAATTGTAGGTTTGCGTGATCAAGAATTTAATAACTTACTTTTGGAAGGACCTGGAAGAGCTGGTGTCCAGGATGTGGAGAGTCTGAAAGCATGCTGCCGACTCTGGACCTAGTTCGCGTTATGTCCAAGTCTTCAATAGTGGGTAGAGTGGTGCTGACAATCCGTCAGGGACAGCTGTGGTGAAGGCTGGCTCCTGAAGAAATTAAATCTATGTGAAAAATAAGTTAAACAGAAATATTTAAAAAAGTAAGCTTCTTTCTCGATTAGAACTCCTCACAAAAAAATAACCTTATTTATTGAATGACCCTCATAGCATGAGTATATGAGTGAGTATGATGAGAATTGTGTCTCACAACTCTCATCTCATGCAACGCTAAAATACTCACATGGTTGGAGGTCTGAAGTGCATCTGTGAATCAGTAGCCATGCTAATGTCTGATATTCTCTGCTTAACAGTGTGGCGGGACAATTGAAGGTCTGATACCGTCCATCCAGCCATCCATCCGTCCATCCATCCATCCATCCATTCATTTTCTGAAACTGTCACGGACGAGACTCGGGGGTGGACCCAAATGCACGACTCAGGTGAGAGGTAAGCAGTGCGGAATAAGCCTTTATTCGTTCCAATGTCGGTTACCAGGGAGTCAGTCCAAACAAGCAGCAAGATCAGTAACGGCAGGCTTACGGGGTAGGTCGGGAGACAGGCGTTGGTCGGTACACGGGAGGTAGACGTCAGGAGTACGGTAGTGCGGGAACGAGGCATGAGAGGCAACGATCTAGCAGAGTAATAGTCGTCCCCCGGGTCCATATGTACTGGGTCTTAATCAAAGGTCATGAGGCGCAGGTGTGCACCTTCAGATTAGCTGGCCACGCCCAGCCCTGGCTGGAATCCAGGAGCATGACAGAACCCCCCCCTCAACGGCTGGTCTGGACGGCCCAGGAGCATCAGGGTGAGCCGCGTCAAAGTCCCTGATGAGGGAGCGGTCCACGACGAAGCGGGAGGGGATCCAAGAGCGCTCCTCCGGGCCATATCCCTCCCAGTCCACCAGGTACTGGACCCCCCTTCCTCTGCGACGGGAAGACAGCAACCGGCGCACAGTGTACACCAACCCACCGTCGACCATGCGGGGGTGCGGGGGGGATTTGAGCTGAGGAGCCAGCGACGACGTGCGATTCGGGTGAAGTCTGCTGACGTGGAACGTAGGGTGCACCCTCATCGACCTGGGCAGTTTCAACGAGACGGCGACCGGGTTGATAACTTTGGAAACCGGGAACGGGCCAACGAACCTGGGAGCAAGTTTGCGGGATTCCGTCCGCAGCAGGAGATCTTTGGTGGAGAGCCACACTCGCTGTCCCACTCTGAGCTCTGGTGCGGCCCTCCTCTTGCGGTCTGCTGCGGCCTTGTAGGCGCTGCTCATGCGCAGCAGTGTCCTCCGAGCTGCTTCCCAGGTCCGTTTGCAGCGTCGCACCACGGCCAGGGCCGACGGAACTGTGGATTCTGTGACCAGTGGAGGAAACAGGGACGGAGGATACCCATGCACGACATGGAGTGGAGCCATACCTGTTGAAGCGGAGGGTAGAGAATTGTGGGCATACTCCACCCACCTGATGTGCTGGCTCCACGTGCTCTGGTCCCTGGATGCCAGACATCAAAGACCGGTCTCTAATTCCTGGTTAATCCTCTCAGTCTGGCCGTTAGACTCTGGGTGATGACCCGATGTCCGACTTGCTGAAGCGCCGATGAGGTTGCAGAACTCCTTCCAGAAACGGGTGCTGAATTGCGGACCCCTGTCCGAAACGATGTCCTGGGGTAGGCCGTGGTAACGGACTACCTCGTCTAATACCAACTGGGCTGTCTGCTTGGCCGACGGGATCTTCGGAAGCGGCACGAAGTGGACCATTTTGGAAAAACGGTCCACTATGGACAGCACCACTGTGTTCCCTTGAGAAGGCGGCAGGCCGGTGACGAAGTCCAGCGCGATGTGTGACCACGGACGAAAGGGGACGGACAGGGGTTGCAACTCACCAACAGGCCGTAGGCAGGAAGTCTTATTGGCAGCACACACCGGGCAGGCGTTGACGAACTCCCTTACGTCCTTGCTGAGGTTAGGCCACCAGAACCTTTGTTCGACCACTGAACGTGTCTTCGCCATACCCGGGTGGCAGACCGTCTTGTTGGTATGGGCCCAGTTGATGACGTCTCCCTGCAGAGATGGGATGACGAACAGGCGGCCCGACGGACAATCCGCGGGTGACGGTGTCTCTCCCAGAGCCTCCTTCACCCGCGACTCGATGGCCCAGGTGAAACCGGCCACGAAGCACCCCGCTGGCAGGATAGTAGCGGCGTCTGAATCCGTGTGCCCTCCCTCGTGGATCCGCGAGAGTGCATCCGGCTTGCCGTTTTTGGAGCCTGGGCGGAAACACACCTTAAAGTGGAAGCGGGTGAAAAATAGGGCCCACCTGGCCTGACGGGCGTTCAACCTCTTCGCCGACTTCAGGTATTCAAGGTTCTTATGGTCCGTGAAGACAATGAACGGTACTTGCGAGCCCTCCAGCCAGTGCCGCCACTCCTCCAACGCGCTCTTGACCGCCAGCAGTTCCCTATCTCCCACGTCGTAGTTCCTCTCTGCCGGGGTCAACTTTCTAGACAGGAACGCGCACGGGTGGATCCTTCCATCCCTGGGACTCCTCTGCGACAAGACTGCTCCGATTCCTGAATTCGATGCATCCACCTCCACCACAAACTGGTTATCTGGGTCCGGAATAATGAGAACGGGCGCAGTAGTGAAACTTGCCTTGAGCCTGCTGAAGGCCTCCTGGCAGGTCCTGGACCAGTCGAAGAGGGTATGTGGCGAGGTGAGCGAATGCAGAGGAGCAGCCACGGAACTGAAGTTCCTTATGAATTTCCTATAGAAATTGGCAAACCCCAAAAACCTCTGCACGTCCCTCCTGTTGGTGGGGGTAGGCCACCGCAGCACCGCGTCCACCTTCCCGGGGTCCATCCGTATCTCTCCCTCAGCCAGGACGAAGCCCAGGAAGGACACGGATGCCCGATGGAACTCACACTTCTCCATATTCACGTATAATTGGTGCTGCTGCAGACGCCGGAGCACCTCTCTGACTTGTTGAATGTGAGAGGTTAGGTCTGCTGAAAAGATGAGAATATCATCCAGATAAACAAAGACAGATCTGTTCAGGAACTCCCGAAGCACGTCGTTAATGAAGTTCTGAAAGACGGCCGGAGCGTTAGTCAGTCCGAAGGGCATCACCAGATACTCATAGTGCCCTGTGGGGGTGTTGAACGCTGTCTTCCACTCATCCCCTTCCCGAATCCGCACCAGGTGGTAAGCGCTGCGCAAGTCGAGCTTGGTGAAGATCCGGGCTCCCTGGAGGAGTTCGAATGCTGTAGAGGTAAGCGGCAAAGGGTACCTGTTCTTGACTGTGATGTCGTTCAGGCCTCGGTAGTCGATGCAGGGTCGCAGCGTGGAGTCCTTCTTCTTGACAAAAAAAAACCCCGCACCGGCTGGTGAGGATGAGGGGCGAATGAGTCCGGCTGCCAGCGAGTCCTCGATGTAGTTCCTCATGGCTTGATGGTCTGGTCCGGTTAAAGAGAACAGTTTCCCTCTGGGAGGAGAGGTGCCTGGCAGGAGTTCAATCGCGCAGTCGTATGACCGATGTGGCGGCAGAGACTTTGCTTTAGATTCAGAGAAGACCTCCTGTAGGTCATGGTAGCAGGAGGGCACTGCGGTCAGGTCCAGGGCGGTACTAGGTTCTGTTAGCCGAACCGGCGCAACTTGAATACCCCTGTCTCTCCGGACAGCGACACAGCGACTGAGACAGTCCTCTCCCCAAGTCTTGATCTGACCCGTGGCCCAATCTATGTGCGGATTATGTTCTTTGAGCCACGGGCTGCCCAAGATGATGTCGCTACTACGTGCGTCGAAGACATGAAAACTAATACGCTCCCAGTGAGCGTCCGGAAAGCTCATACGTAGCGTCTGAGTGCGATGTGTAACCCGACAAAGGAACTTGCCGTTGGCGGCATAGACGTGACGAAAACGTTGCGTGGGAAAGGTTGCTGCCCCCAGCTCCTCGACCACGCGGGGATTTATCAGATTTGCTTCCGACCCAGAATCAATGAAAGCCGTCACAGAGCATGAACGGGAGTCCGTTCCCAAGGTGAGGTGAAGAAGGGACCTCCCTGACCCCGTCGCGGTGTACCGCACACTCACCAGAGTAGCGATCCTGATGTCAGAATGCCCTGGTCGAGTCGGGCAACGGCCGATCAAGTGTCCCATACGCCCGCAGTAAAAACAGTGTCCCTCTCGTTGCCGACGTAAGCGCTCCTCCGCTGAGCTGCCAAGCCCCTGCCAGGCCCTCCATCTGTCTCTGCACGGTGAGGCGCTGGTCCACCTTGAGGGCCAATGCGATGAGGGAGTTAAGCGAAGGCGGAAGATCCATGGCCACGAGGTGACCACGGATCTGTGGGGACAGTCCCTCGTAAAACGCGTCATGGAGGGCTTCCTCATTCCAGCGGCTCTCGGCAGCCCGAATCCGGAACTCGATGGCGTAGTCGGACACGCGGCGACGCCCCTGGCGAATTGTCATGAGTGACGACGCCGCCTGGCGTTCCGGAGCCGCATACTGGAACACCTGGGTGAGCGCGCAGACGAAGCTCGCCCATGAGCGGCAGGTCTCCGAGTTACGGCTCCACTCGGCGGTGGCCCATGCCTCCGCCCTCCCTGTCATGTGGGAAAAGACAAAGGCGATCCGGGAGCGGTCCGTGGGAAAAGCGGAAGCTTGCAGCTCAAAGTGGAGATCGCACTGCGCCAGGAAGGGCTTGACGTTACCGGAGTCGCCTGAGAACCGCTCTGGTCGAGAGAGCGGAGTGATGGTGGCACGGGGAGGCACAGGAGCGGCCGCGCTAGCTTGGGAGGCTAGCCACGGTTGCAGCTGGGTGCAGAGCTCCTGGATCTGGTGAGTCATTCCCTGGAGAGCAGCCTCTTGCTCACCCAGGCGTTTGCCCTGCACTTGCAGCGCACGGCGAATGGCTTCAGAGTCGGCTGGGTCCATGTTCTTGGCTAGATCGTTCTGTCACGGACGAGACTCGGGGGTGGACCCAAATGCACGACTCAGGTGAGAGGTAGGCAGTGCGGAATAAGCCTTTATTCGTTCCAATGTCGGTTACCAGGGAGTCAGTCCAAACAAGCAGCAAGATCAGTAACGGCAGGCTTACGGGGTAGGTCGGGAGACAGGCGTTGGTCGGTACACGGGAGGTAGACGTCAGGAGTACGGTAGTGCGGGAACGAGGCATGAGAGGCAACGATCTAGCAGAGTAATAGTCGTCCCCCGGGTCCTATATGTACTGGGTCTTAATCAAAGGTCATGAGGCGCAGGTGTGCACCTTCAGATTAGCTGGCCACGCCCAGCCCTGGCTGGAATCCAGGAGCATGACAGAAACCCTTATCCTCACGAGGGTTGCAGGAGTGCTGCAGCCTTTCCCAGGTGTCATCAGGCAGGAGGTGCGGTACACCTTAAACTGGTTGCCAGCCAATTGCAGGGCACAGAGGGACAGTCAACAGTTCTATTCACAATCACACCCAGGGGCAATTTAGATGATGTTGGAGGAAACCGGAGTGCCTGGAGAAAACCCACGCAGGCACGGGGACAACATGCAAACTCTACTCTGGCAGGGCTGGGATTGAACCTCGGTCCTCAGAACTCTTGGGCCAATGCTTTATACTGTTGCTGTCCCACCTTTCTACCGGGTTTGATACCATTGGTTTAAATTTTTTGGTTTCAGGACACAAGATTTCAGCGATGTCACCGTGACACAACCTTCTGTGCTTGCACAGCTGAGCTGGGTGGTGGGAATATTAAAGTTAATCTTCACTGGTCGACTTCGTGCTTTTTTTTCCCCCTCACCCTCCCACAGCACACGCCTGCACAGTTCCAACTCACTCCCACATCGACGCACATGCCCAGACACACTGAGCTTGTTGTCATAATACTGCAATATCCCTAATAAACTTAAGCAAAGCATGCACACAAATACCATAATAAATGCAGGCAAAATGAGTGCGCACGCATATAAAAAAATCCTGAACTTCAATATGCTTTTGTGCCTTCACGAGAGCCGCATGAAAACAGGCAAAGTGATGCATGCAGCTCGAGACACAACAACGATGATGTTGGACTACCAGACTCTTGGCAGCATTGAGCACTTTGTCACTCACTGTCTTGGGCGAGATCTTGTTCAGGGGAAGAAAGGTAGATTGCAGCTCCAGCTTTCCCTTCTCCAACAGCTTCTTAGCTGCCACATACAAACTCATACAAACACCGCACAAAAAAACCCAAAAGTAAATGAGATAAAACACAGGCTGAAACTAGCACAGGTGTTGCACACTCACCACTGTGTCAAGGACAATATTCTCAATATGTCTCGTAGGCGAGCTTGCGTATTGAAATCAAAATGAACAGCAGCCCCTTAACTTTGCTGCGCTCCCATCCATGCTCAGGGTCCCTGGAAGAGATGTGAACTTCACAAAATGACACAAAAAAACAACAAATGATGAACTTGCACACAAGTTAATGCTTAACTCTTAGAGGTAAAACAATGAGTCACTGTTTTTCTTCATCCATCCATCCATCCACCCATCCATCCATCCATCCATCCATCCATCCATCCATCTATCCATCCATCTACCGCTTTTCCAGGTCGGGTGACAGGAGCAGTAGCTTCAGCAGGGATGCCCAAACTTCCCTTTCACAAGCCACTTCATCCAGATCTTCCGGAGGGATCCTGAAGCATTCCAAGGCCAGCCGAGAGACAATGTCTCTCCTACGTGTGGTCCCGGTGGTCTCTTTCTGGTGGAACATGCCCATAACATCTCACCAGGGAGACATACAGGAGGCATTTGGAGCAGATGACCCAGCCACCTCATCTGGAGCCTCTCAACGTGGTGTAGCAGCGGCTCGACACTGAGCCCCTCCTGGATGACCGACCTTCTCACCTCATTTCTAAGCGAGAGCCGGGACACCCTGCGGAGGAAACTCATTTCAGCCGCTTGTATCCGGAATCTTTTTCTTTTAGTCATGACTCACAGTTCATGACCATAGGTGAGGGTAGGAACGTAGATTGACTGGTAAATAGAGAGCTTTGCCTTTCGATTTAGCTCCCTCCTTACCCCAACGAACCAATACAAATTCTGCATCACTGTAGACGCTGCACTGATCTGCTTATCGATCTCCCGCGACAATCTTCCCTCACTCACGAACATGACCCCAAGATACTTGAACTCCTGGAACAGGATCTCATTCCCGACCCGGAGTGGGCATGCCACCCTTTTTCAACTGAGGACCATGGTCTCAGATTTGGAGCTGCTGAGTCCCATCCCAGCCGCTTCATACTCTGCTGCGAATCGCTCCAGTGAGCATTGGAGATCACATCTTGCTGGCAGAACCACATCATCTGCAAAGAGCAGAGATTTAATGCTGAGGCCACCAAACAGGATACCTACTCCTCGGCTGCACCTAGAAATTCTGTCCAGAAAAGTTATGAACAAAATCAGTGACAAAGGACAGCCTTGGCAGGGTCCAGCTCCCTCCGTAAATTAATTAGATTTATGACTGGCAGCGCAGACCAAACTCTGACACCAATCGGCCAGGGACCGATCAGCCCATATTGGGGCGTTCGGTACCCCATACTTCCGAAGAACCTCCGCACAGAACTTCCTGAGCGACAGGGTTGAGCGCCTTCTCCAAGTCCACAAAACACGTAGACTGTTAGGCGAACTCCCATGCACCCTCAAGGATCCTGCCAAGGGTGTGGAGCTGGTCCACTGTTCCACGGCCAGGATGAAAACCACATTGCTCCTCCTTAATCTGAAATTAAACTTCCCAATAGACCCTCCTCTCCAGCACCCCTGAATAGACCTGAATAGACCTACAAGGGAGGCTGAGTAGTGTGATCCCCCTGTAGTTGGAACACACCATCTTGTCTGGTTCTTAAAAAGGGGGGACACCACTCCAGTCTGCCAAACCAGAGGCACTGTCCCCAATGTCCATACAATGTTGCAGAGATGTGTCAACACGGATAGCCCCACAACTTCCAGAGCCTTTATGAACTTACTTTATGAATCTGCCAGCCATTCCCAGCAGACTCTCACAATATGTTTGGGCCTGCCACGTAGTATTTTTTGGGGAGCGTGTGATATGCACAAATGTGATCTTGGGAGTTATGGATTTCTGTTTTGGTTTCACAATCATATTGAGTTAAAGGAAGACTTTGTTAGTTAGTAGATGAGGGTTCAGTGTTTCTTTTAATGCCAGAGTTATCTGCAGATGTCACAGAGAAACATCTCTAAATTGGAAAAGTATTATCGAAATTCCGCTCTCGCTCAGACATTCCAATAAGCCCGGCTGGAAAACTGACAGCCAATCAGCGTTTGCCAGGCCTGCAGTGTTTCCTGTTCTGACCCCACATTGCTCGCTGATATGTTTCACCGAACACAGAACGTCCACATCTGGCATTTTGTGGACGATTTTTGAGGAAAATGATTCCAAACAAACAAAACATAAATAGCATGATGTACAATGTTCAAGCCTGTGCGCTTGATCCCGAATACACACATCCAACACTTGACGTGTTACAGAGGGCGTGTGGCACTAACGACGAACAATAACAGTCCTATTATATGGACCGCAGAGATTTGATGCTTTTCTGAGGAGTTGATTTCGATATAGAGATTATACAGTGAGCGTGGCCAGACATTTTTTTCTCCCTCAAATTGTATTTTTCAAGCAGTCAGCCTCTCGTGAACGACCGGCGGCGGGGGCGCAGGGGGCGGGGGTTAGTGCACGCACGGATCACCGTAAATAGTAACCAGGAAGTGTTGCGTGCTCAGAGACAACAAACGGAAAGACCGAGAGAAGCTCAAAAAGCTGAGCGGAACCTGTACGTTTCAGCATCTTAATAATTACGGCGCCATCCACCGGCCGTCGTTCGCACATCAAATCCTGGCTCGCAAGACAAAGCAAAAAATTGTCCAGGCTGCAGCACATATCTGGAAAAACATGTATGTTAAATTTTCTTCACTGTATCTGTATGTGCTTTCATTAATTAATCTATTATTTTCTTCTTCTTTTCCTTTCGGCTTGTACCGTTAGCGTCGCCACAATGTCATCTTTTTCCATCTAAACCTATCTCCTGCATTTACGACCTCTCTAATCCCAACTGCCATAATGTCTTCCCTCACAACATCCATCAACCTTCTCTTTGGTCTTCCTCTCGCTCTTTTGCCTGGCAGGTCCATCCTGAGCACCCTTCTCCCAATATACGCCTCTGGACCTGTCCAAACCATCGAATTCTGCTCTCAAGAATCTTGTCTCAAAAACATCCAACTTTGGTTGTCCCTCATTTCTAATCCAACCTGCTCACTCTGAGAACTTCAACATCTTCATTTCTGCCACCTCCAGTTCTTCTTCCTGTTGTCTCTTCAGTGCCACCGTCTCTAATCCGTACGTCATGGCCGGCCTCACCACTGTTTTATAAACTTTGCCCTCCCTCCTAACAGAGATTCTTCTGTCACATAACACACCTGGCACCTTCTGCCAACTGTTCCATCCCGCTTGGACCAATTTCTTCACTTCCTCAACACCCTCTCCATTGCTCTGTATTGTTGACCCTAAGTATTTAAAGTCATCCACCCTCGCTATGTCTTCTCCCTGGAGCTTCACTCTTCCTCCTCCGCTCCTCACATTCATGCACATATATTCTGTTTTACTTCGCCTAATTTTCATTCCTCTCCTGTCCAGTGCATGTCTCCATCTTTCTAATTGTTCCTCCACCTCCTCCCTGCTTTCACTGCATATCACAATATCATCTGTGAACATTATGGTCCAAGGGGATTCCAGTGTAACCTCATCTGTCAGCCTGTCCATTACCACAGCAAACAGGAAGGGGCTCAGAGCTCAGAGAACCCTGATGCAGTCCCACTACTACCTTAAAATTTTCTGTCACACCGAAGGCACACCTCACCATTGTTCTGTCATAGATGTCATAGATGTCCTGTACTATTCTAACATATTTCTCCGCCACACCAGACTGAGGCATTCAGTATCACAGTTCCTCTCTTGGTACTCTCACCTAGGTTTTCTCTCTCAGAAGGAGTTACATTGTCTCTTTGTGGAAAGAGACAATGTAACTCCTTCTGACCTTCTCTGTACTTTTCTACTCGCATCCTCAAGGCAAATAATGCCTCTGTTGTAATCTTTCGAGGCATGAAATCATACTGTTGCTCTCAGATATTAACTTCTGCCCTGAGTCTGGCCTCCACTACTTTTTCCCATTACTTCATTTTGTGGCTCATCGACTTTCTTCCTCTATTCCCACAGCTATGAACATCGCCTTTGTTCTTAAAAACAGGAACTAGCACACTTTTCCTCCATTCTTCAGGCATCTTCATGCCCGCTAGTATTCTGTTGAATAAGTTGGTCAAAAACTCCAGAGCCACCTCTCCAAATTGCTTCAATATCTCAACAAGTATGTCATCGGGACTAACTGCCTTTGTCGTTTTCATCCTCTTCAGTGACTTTCTAACTTCTCCCTTACTAATCATTGCCACTTCCTGGTGCTTCACATTTGCCTGTTCGACTCTTCCTTCTCTCTCATTTTCTTCATTCATCAACTTTTCAAAGTATTCTTTCCACCTATTTAGCGCATGACTGGCACCAGTAAACACATTTCCATCTCTACCCTTAATCACCCTTATTTGCTGCACATCCTTCCGATCTCTATCCCTCTGTCTGGCCAACCTGTAGAGATCCTTTTCTTTTGTGTCTAACGTGGTGTACATGTCATCATATGCTTCTTGTTTAGCCTTCGCCACTTCTACCTTCGCCCTACGTCGCATCTCATTGTATTACTTTCGACTCTCCTTAGTCCATCCCTTTCCTTGTATGACTTTCTGTATTTTGGGGTTCCACCTCCAAGTCTTTTTCTCCTCTTCCCTATCAAAAGAAACACCAACTACTGTCTTGCCCATCCCTCTGATGACTTTGGCTGTCGTAGTCCAATCTTCCAGGAGTGCCCCCTCTCCATCAAACCTGTCTCACCTCTTTCTGAAAGGCTGCACAACATTCTTTCTTTCTCAGCTTCCACCACATGGTTCTCTTCTCTGCCTTTGTCTTCTTAATCTTCCTACCCACAACCAGAGTCACCATACACACCACCATCACATGCTGTTGAGCTACACTCTCCCCTGCCACTATTTTGCAGTCAGTCTCCTCCTTCATATGACATCATCTGCACAAAATATAATCCACCTGCTTGCTTCTACCTCTGCTCTTGTGGGTCACTCTAAGTTCCTGCCTCTTCTGGAAAAAAGGTGGTAACTACAGCCATTTCCATCCTTTTTGCAAAGTCCACCACCATCTGTCCCTCAAAGTTCCTTTCCTGGATGCCGTATTAAGCACATTACTTTTTCATCGACCCTGTTTCACAAACATGTCCATTACAATCTGCACCAATCAAAACTCTCTCTGTGTGGGATGCTCATAACTACTTCAGAATTTCTATTTCGTCTCTCGGTCACATTGCATAGCCATTAATCACATTATACATAATACCCTCAATTTCAAATTTCAGGCTCATCACTGGATCTCTTTTTTCAACTTCAAGACATTCTTAGCCAGGTCTTCATTTAAAATAACCCCTACTCCATTTCTCTTCTCAACTTCTCCATCTTAAAATAATTTAAACCCTGCTCCAAAACGTCTAGCCTTAGCACCTTTCCACCTGCTCTCTTGGATGCACAATATATCAATGATGCTTGAACATTGTACATTGTTATTTTTGTTTTGCCTGTCACACTCACTTTGTTGGCTCTGAGCACGCAACACTTCCTGGTTACTATTTACGATGATCCGTGCGTGCACTAACCTCCACCCCCTACAACCCTGCCGCCGGTTGTTCACGAGAGGCTGACTGCTTAAAAAGTACAATTTGGAGGAGAAAAAAAAGTCTGGGCACGCTTGCTGTATAATCTCTATATCGAAACCAACTCCTCAGAAAAGCTCCGCAGTCCATATAATAGGACTGTTATTGTTCGTCGTTAGTGCCACGCCCCCTCTGTGAGACGTCAAGTGTTGAATGTGTGTATTCGGGCTCCAGCGCACAGGCTTGAACATTGTACATCATGCCATTTTTGTTTGTTTTTCTGTAATTATTTTCCACAAAAATCGTCCACAAAATGCCAGATAGTGGACGTTCTGTGTTCGGTGAAACTTATCAGCGAGCAATGGGGGGTCAGAACAGGAAGCACTGCAGGCATGGCAAACAAAGACCAAACATCGAACGTGGACCCAACCCAATCTTCAACTACTAGAGAGAGGGCCATTATTATTTGAATCCCTCCCATCCACATATCCTTTAAATCCCCATATCCTTTATATTTTCCCAAAGGTAGTGTATTATTTGTGTACCATATGTGCTGACTGTGTTTACAGTGAAGAAAATATGTATTTGAATCCATGCTATATTGCATAGTCTCTGGTGTCTTTGGACAGCTCTTTTGTCTTGGCCACGTTGCAAATTTGAGTCTTAGTGATTGTATTGTATTGTCTTCATGCAGCTAACGACCTCACACAGGTGCATGTAATTCAGGATAATACATGGAGTGGAGGTGGACTTTTAAAGATGGACTAACAGGTCTTTGAGGGTCAGAATTGTTGCTGATAGACAGGTGTTCAAATACTTATTTGCAGCTGTATCACACAAATTGTTTAAAAATCATACATTGTGACTACTGTATTTTTCTTTTTAGATTATCTGTCTTTCAGTGGACATGAATCTATGATGAAAATTCCAGACCCCTCCATGATTTCTAAGTGGGAGAACTTGCAATATAACAGGGTGTTCAAACACTTATTTTCTTCACTGTATGTGATTGCTTTCATTTGACCTTGACTTTAACATAGATTAGGCAGTCGGTGAATTGTGTATCTTATGTGCTGACTTTATTTAATTGCTTCTTTTTTTTTTAATTATCTGCAGCCCGTTGGCCATCACAAGCTGTTGGCCAGTCCTGAGCCCGGATAAATGCAGAGGGTTGCGTCGGGAAGGGCATCCGGAGTAAAACTGTGCCAAACATATATGAGGGTTCATCTTACGACTTCCATAACGGTTACATCGTAGCCTGGGCTTCCTACGCTCGCCCCCGGAACTGTTAATCTCCAAGGCGTAGGTAGAAATTCAGATAATGTAGGTCGAAGACAAAAAAAGAGGAGGAAGGCAGCTTTGTCGAAGACAAAGAAGAGGAGGAAACCGGATTCATCGGCAGAAGAAGAATGCACAGAGCCTACAACTGCGTGTCGGGACTTTGAATTTTGTGACTATGACAGGAAAAGCTCAGGAAGGATGACATGATGATGAGGAGAAAGGTTGATATATTGTGCAACCAAAAGAGCATGTGGAAAGTGAGTCAGGCTAGATGTTTACGTGCAGAGTATAAATTATTTGATCATGGAGTAGATGGGAAGAGAAATGGAGTAGGGATTATTTTAAAGGAAGAGCTGGCTAAGAATGTCTTGGAGGTGAAAAGAGTATGAGATCGAATGAGGCTGAAATTTGAAATTGAGGATATCGTGTATAATGTGATTATTGGCTATGCCTCACAAGTAAGATGTGACCTTGAGTTGAAAGAAAAATTTTGGAAGGAATTAGACGAAGTAGTCCTGAACATCTCAAAGAGAGAGAGAGAGTTGTGATTGGTGCAGATTTCAATCGACATGTTGGCGAAGGAAACAGGAGCGATGAAGAAGTGATGGGGAAGTACGGCATTCACCAAAGGATTTTTGAGGGTCTGATGGTGGTGAACTTTGCAAAAAGGATGGAAATGGCTGGAGTCAACACTTTCTTCAAAAAGAGGCAGGAATATAGTGTGATCTACAAAAGCAGAGGTAGAAGCACGCAGGTGGATTATATTTTGTGCAGACGATGTAATCTGAAAGAGGTTACTGTTTGTAAGGTTGTGGTTGGGGAGAGTGTAGCTCGACAGCATAGGATGGTGGTGTGTAGGATGACTCTCGTCGCGGGTAGTGTCAGATTCCGGTTATCCGCAGGACTAATCGGGAGAAATGTCTTGACCGACTCTCCAGTTAAAAGGTTAAGCTACCCATTTACCCCAGCCGACTCTAACGCCGTGTGTGCAGGGGGAAGGAAGATTCCTAAATCGGTGTCGAGATGAATTCGCCTAGGTGAACTGACTGCCTTTAGTTTTGCAGAGCCAATCCAGTCTGCCCTCACTTATCAGCCCTTAACGAGTCACCTTACAGAGTAAAAGGGTGACAAAGTGATCTCTCCGCTTTTACAGCAGCTTCATCTCTTATGAACCGATTGCACTTGTCATTGGCCTAGTAAATTTAACAATCCTTGTTAGAGTCATACGGATTTGTTTTTGTATTAAACCAGAGATTATCAATGAGTGACTGATTAAAATAGAATTTTGACTAGATGGTGTTAATGTCGTTGACGATCAATCTTTAATGAATGGTAAAAATTGGATATTTCATTATAAGCGTGACGACAATAGATGAAAATGGAAGTTTTAAGTATTTAATAAAATGATAAAAATTGTTCAGATAAAATTCATTACTCGACAGTAACTCTCGCCAGTCACGAGGTACGGTTGCAATGTTCAGGCAAAATTCGATGTTAATTGAACATGATTCAATAAAAGGAAAAATGATTGAAATGATGATACTGATGGTAAGTAGGTTGAGATAAATGATAAAAGTCGTAAAAACTAATAAAAATGAAGTAAGAGCCTGTTAGGGGTGATCAAGTCCTATGAAGCTCGAAGCCTAATTTAGTAATAAGGAATTTTAGGATTAAAGATAAATTGTCAAGCCAACTTGCCCTTCTTGTGTAACCATGTAATATCGCTGGTATTATCCTGCCATTACCTTATTATAGTAGTTGTTTTACTCATGCCCAATCATAAATGAAGAAGTCAAAAATAAGCATCCCAAGTTGCTCGAAGACTTCTCCCCGCCAGCTTGCCACATGACCATTACTCCCTACAGAAAGGCCTGTCTCTTTGTCAGCGTGAAACAAATAAAGAGCATCGGACTTCCCTATTCAAGGTTTTTCTAGCTTTTGGGTGGAACATTCTGGAAGGTTTTAACTTTATATACGCCCAGTGGGAAGGGCCCCTTTGTTATTCCATCAGGCCCCTTTCGGCATCCCTGGGTTGTCTTGTCACGCCCCTCTGAGCTCACTCAAAATAGGGCAAGGCGCCCGCAAACTCAACTGTCACTTCCCCTTTAACCAACATTTGCATCCTGTAGATATAACCATAAACTTCCGTTCAGTTTCACTCTAGTTCTTAAGCAATAGCATAAATGTATCATCATTCTTGTGAATACAATTCTCTCATGGATTCATCACAGTTGTTCTCCTTCGTCGCACATTGTGTGTTTCCTTGTCTGAGAGAGACAGTCATACAGAGGTTATATTCTTCACACAAAGCAGTTTGAAAACATCATATTCTTTACTAAAGATTGAATGGAAAAATAGTGATGAAAAAAATGAGATCAGTTGCTCGCAAAGATCCTGTGTGGTAACTCAAGGGTGTCACAAGTTTCCTGTTCGGCAATGCTGCAAACATCCTGTTTGTCACTTGCAGTCAGCTGTGCTACGCTGTTGAAAAACCGTTGAAACCCGCAGGGTGTGAACAGCTGCTGAAATGCATCCTGTTGATGTCTTTATGTCAAAAACAAGATGTGAATACAAAGATATGAAAATAATTGGGTTTTTAAGTTTGCTGACTTTGGTATATGTATGTAATACAAAGATATGAAAATAATTATGTTTTTAAGGTTACTGACTTTGGTATATGTATGTAATGCGGTGAGATGCTAAGAGGGAAGGCTACATTTATTAGAGAGACCTTTGCCGTGTTGGTGACCCAATCAAGTATAATTTGGTTTGGTGACATCTGGTGTTCAATTTGAGAGTTGGTTCCAGGGCTCAGCTCAACACATGAACCCGAGCCACACAAGCCAATTACTATCGATTTCGCTCCATTGCTATTAGTGGCATGGCAACTTACTTGACAGTAGGAAGATTAAGAAGACAAAGGTAGAACAGACAATCAGGTGGTGGAAGTTGAGGAAGGAAGAATTTCATGTGGCCTTTCGGAAAGAGGTGAGACAGGCTCGAGATGGACAGGAAGAGCTCCTGGAAAACTGAAATACTACTGCCAAGTTACTCAAAGAGGCAGACAGGAGGGTACGTGTGTTGCCTTCTGGGAGGAAAGGGGAGAAGGAGACTTGGTGGTGGAACCCCAAAATACAGGAAGTCATCCAAGGTAAGTGATAATCGAAGATGTGGGACATGGAGAGGAGTGAGGACAGGTGGAAGGAATACATTGAGATGCAATGTTGGGCAATGGTTTAGGTGTCAAAGGCTAAACAAAGGCATATGACGACATGTACACCAGGTTGGATACGAAAGAGGGAGAAAAGGATCTCTCCAGGTTGGCCAGACAGTGGGATAGAGATGGGAAGGATCTGCAGGAAGTAAAGTGGATAAAGGATAGCGATGGAAATATGTTGACTGGTGCCTGTAGTATGCTTAGTAGATGGAAAGAGTACTTTAAAAAATTAATGAATGAAGAGAATGGGAGAGAAGGTAGATTTGAAGAGGAGAGCGTGAATGATGAGGAAGTGGGGGCCAGTGAATCACAGACCTTGATGCCAGGGAGACAGACTAAATTACATATATGTGTATAAAAGGGTCTATGTGTACATGCACGTGTGCTTGGTTATGTGTATATATATATATATGGGTATCCATGTAGGGGAATTTACATTTATGGGAGCATGTGAGTTTATATATGTGTATGTTGATACATGTACATGTTTTAATGATACTGGAATTATATTAACGAAGTACTTGATTAGGGGTAGTATTACACTATTAGGAGTTATATATAGGGGATAAGTTTCCTTTTCCGGGGACCATAATGATATGTTGACAGGGACAATGACACCCGATATGTTATGTGTAGAACCATGTGATGTGTTAAACAATGAGGACCGAGTTGCAATCAATGTATATAGTTACAGGAAATATAGTGAATAAGATTTCTTTTTTTTTTTTCCACAGAGGGCGATGGCCCTAATAGTTATTGGATAAGTTTTCTTTCGGGGGTCGAATGGACCCCCTAATACTCACACGTGTTTGCGCGGCAAAACGACAACACAGGAGTTATTTAGACAACCAGGGTTTTAAACATCATTTGTACATTGTTTAAAATATTGTATATATCGTAGGAGTGCTTCCTACGGGATGCCGTGGTTTCCTTGCCCCGCCTAGGACCTACTGTGGGGTTTGTCTACACTCGCGCCTGCGGTGAAAAAGCGACGCTACGTTTTATGCCTGGGTACCCTTAGTGTGGAAGTCATGGTTGCCTTACATCCATCCAGCACAACCATTGCGCTGCAAGCCCGCTTGCAGGTGTCGTTCACCCGCATAACATGCGTTGTTCATGCCCGTGCGCCCTAAGTTTGGAAGTCACGGTTGTCATTCATCCAGCCAGCACAACCATTGCGCTGCAAGGCCGTTTGCGGGTGTCCTTCATCCGCATAAATTGCCTGGTTCATGCCCGCGCACTCCAAGTGTGGAAGTCATTGTTGTCTTTCATCCAGCCAGCACAACAAGTGTGGAAGTCATGTTTTCCTTTCAACCATCCAGCACAAACGTTGCGCTGCAAGCCCGCTTGCGGGTGTCCTTCACCCGCATAAAATGCATGGTTCATGTCCGTTCACCCTAAGTGTGGAAGTCATGGCTGCCTTTCATCCATCCAGCAATACCTTTGCACTGCAGGCACGCTTGCGGGTGTCCTTCACCCGCATAACATGCGTTGTTCATGTCCGTGCACCCTCAGTGTGGAAGTGATGGTAGCCTTTCATCCATCCAGCACAACCAGTCAACTGCAAGCCCGCTTAGGTGAGTCTTCCCCCTGCATTGTGAATTTCATTTCACCACCAAGTCGCCGTCTTGTGGACAAAATCGGGACTGCACCCCCCTAAAGCGCCCGCTGGAGCCACGCAAGCCGCTTTAGCGGTGCTCCTTTCCCCCTCAGAGGAACTGTCATGCTTGTGGGTGTCCTTCCCCAGCATAACAGCCCGCTCGTGGGTGTCCTTCACCCGCATTCATGCTCATGTACAGTAAGTGTGGAAGTCAAGGTTGTCTTTCATCCAGCCAGCACAACCAGTGCGGAAGTCACAGTTGTCATTCATTCAGCCAGCACAACCAGTGCGGAAGTCACGGTTGTCATTCATTTAGCCAACACAACTATTGCGCTGGAAGCCCGCTTGCGGGTGTCCTTGACCCGCATAACATGCGTTGTTCATGCCCGTGCGCCCAAAGTGTGGAACTCACTGTTGTCATTCATCCATCCAGCACACTCATTGCGCTGCAAGCCTGCTTGCGGGTTTCCTTCGCCCACAAAACATATGTTGTTCATAACAGTGGGCCCCAAGTGTGGAAGTCATGGTTGTCATTCATCCATCCAGCACAACCAGTGCGCTGGAAGCCCTCTTGGGTGCATCTTCCCATCGCATATCATCCCTGGTTCATGCCCGCGCACGCTAAGTTTGGAAGTCATGGTTGTCATTCATCCAGCCAGCACAACCAGTGCGCTGGAATCCCGCTTGGGTGTGTTCCCCCCCAGCATACCATGCCTGGTTCATGCCCGCGCACCCTAAGTGTGGAAGTCATGGTTGCCTTTCATCCAGCCAGCACAACCAGTGTGGAAGTCACGGTTGTCATTCATTCAGCCAGCACAACCAGTGTGGAAGTCACGGTTGTCATTCATTCAGCCAGCACAACCAGTGCAGGAGTCACGGTTGTCATTCATCCAGGCAACACAACTATTGCGCTGGAAGCCTGCTTGGGGGTGTCCTTCAACCGGATACCATGCCTGGTTCATGCCCGCCCTCCTTAAGTGTGGAAGTCATGGTTGTCATTCATCCATCCAGCGCAACCAGTGTGGAAGTCACGGTTGTCATTCATCCAGCCACCACAACCTGCGCGCTGCAAGCCCGGGTGTCAACTTGCGGGTGTCCTTCTTCTGCGTAACATGCGTTGTTCATGCCCGTGTGCTCTAAGTGTGGAAGTTATGGTAGTCATTCAACTAGAGCGCTGGAAGCCCGCTTGGGTGCGTTCCCCCCTGCATACCATGCCTGGTTCATGCCTGCACATCCAAAGTGTGGAAGTCATGGTTGCCTTTCATCCATCCAGCACAACCATTGCGCTGCAAGCCTGCTTGCGGGTGTCCTTCGCCCGCTTGCGGGTGTCCTTCGCCCGCATACCATGCCTGGTTCATGCCTGCGCACCCGAAGTGTGGAAGTCATGGTTGTCATTCATCCAACGAGAACAACCAGTGCGGAAGTCACATATTTCATTCACCCAGCCGGCGCTACCAGTGGGTTGGAAGCCTGCATGCGGGTGTCCTTCACCCGCATACCATGCCTTGTTCCTGCCCGCGCACCCTAGTGTGGAAGCCATGGTGGCCTTTCATCCATCCAGCAAAACCATTGCGCTGCAATCCCGCTTGCGGGTGTCCTTCACCTGCATACCATGCCTGGTTATGACTGCGCACCCTAAGTATGGAAGTCTGGTTGCATTTAATCCATCCAGCACAACTCTTGTGCTGAAAGCCCGCTTGCGGGTGTCCATCACTTGCATACCATGCTTGGTTCATGCCCGCGAACCCTAAGTGTAGAATTCATGGTTGTCATTCATCCAGCCAGCACAGCCAGTGCGCTGGAAGCCCGCTTGCGGGTGTCCATCACCCCCATACCATGCCTGGTTCATGCCCGTGCACTCTAAGTGTAGAAATCATGGTTGTCTTTCATCCAGGCAGCACAACCAGTGCGCTGCAAGACCGCTTTCGGATGTCCTTCAGCCGCATACCATGCCTGGTTCATGCCCGCGCACCCCAAGTGTGGAAGTCATGGTTGTCAATCATCCAGCCAGCTCAACAAGTGCGCTGGAAGCCCGCTTGCGGGTGTCCTTCACCCGCATAATATGCGTTGTTCATTCCCGTCGCCCTAAGTGTGAAAGTCAGGGTTGCCTTTCATCCATCCAGCACAACCGTTGCACGGCAAGCACGCTTGCGGGTGTCCTTCACCTGCATACCCTGCCTGGTTCATGTCCGTGCACCCAAAATGTGGAAGCCATGGTTGCCTTTCATCCATCTGGCACAACCAGTGCGCTGGAAGCCCCCTTGGGTGCGTCTTCCCATCGCATACCATGCCTGGTTCATAGCCGCGCACGCTAAGTTTGGAAGTCATGGTTGTCATTCATCCAGATAGCACAACCAGTTCTTTGGAAGCCTGCTTGGGTGCGCCCAGACCCCCCCCCCCCCCCAGCATACCATGCCGGGTTCATGCCCGCGCACCCTCAGTGTGAAAGTCACGGTTGTCATTCATCCAGGAACACAACTATTGCGCTGGAAGCCCGCTTGGGGTTGTCCTTCTACCGGATACCCTGCCTGGTTCATGTCCGCGCACCTTAAGTGTGGAAATCATGGTTGTCATTCATCCAGCCAGCACAACCAGTGTGGAAGTCACGGTTATCATTAATCCAGCCAACACAACCAGCGAACTTCAAGCCCAATTGCTGGTGTCCTTCACCCACATAACATGCGTTGTTAATGACTGTGCGCCCTCAGTGTGGAAGTCATGGTTTTCACTCATCCATCCAGCACAACCATTGCGCTGGAAGCCCGCTTGCGGGTGTCCTTCACCTACAAATATGTTGTTCATGCCAGTGCGCCCCAAGTGTGGAAGTCATGGTTGCCTTTTATCCATCCAGTAAAACCATTGCGCTGCAAGCCCGCTTGCGGGTGCCCTTCGCCCGCAAAACATATGTTGTTCATGCCAGTGCGCCCCAAATGTGGAATTCATGGTTGTCATTCATCCGTGAACCATGCCTGGTTCATGCAAGCGCACCCTAAGTGTGGAATTTATGGTTGCCTTTCATCCATCCAGCACAACCAGTGCGCTGGAAGCCCGCTTGCAGGTGTCCTTCACCCGCATAACATGAAATGTTAATGCCTGCGCACCCTAAGTGTGGAAGTCATGGTTGTCTTTCATCCATCCAGCACAAGCAGTGCGGAAGTCACGGTTGTCATTCATCCAGCCAACACAACCTGTGCGCTGCAAGCCCGCTTGCGGGTGTCCTTTTTCCGCGTAACATGCGTTGTTCTGCCCGTGTGCTCTAAGTGTGGAAGTCATGGTAGTCATTCAATGAGTGTGCTGGAAGCCCGCTTGGGTGCGTTCCCCCTGCATACCATGCCTGGTTCATGCCCGCAGACCCTAAGTGTGGAAGTCATGGTTGCGTTTCATCCATCCAGCACAACCATCGCGCTGCAATTCTGCTTGCGGGTGTCCTTCGCCCGCTTGCGGGTGTCCTTCGCCCGCATACCATGCCTGGTTCATGCCTGCGCACCCTAAGTGTGGAAGTCATGGTTGTCATTCATCCATCTAGAACAACCAGTGCGGAAGTCACATATTTCATTCACCCAGCCCGCGCTACCAGTGGGTTGGAAGCCATAACATAGTTGCCTTTCATCCATGCAGCACAACCGTTGTGCTGCGAGCCAGCTTGGGTGCGTTCCCCCCCAGCATACCATGCCTGGTTCATGCTCGCCCACCCGAAGTGTGGAAGTCATGATTGCCTTTCATCCACCCATCACAATCAGTGCGGAAATCACGGTTGTCATTCATTCAGCCAGCACAACCAGTGCGGAAGTCACGGTTGTCATTCATCCAGGAAACACAACTATTGCGCTGGAAGTCCACCTGGGGGTGTCCTTCACCCACATACCATGCCTGGTTCATGCCCACGCTCAGGAAGTGTAGAATTCATGGTTGTCATTCATCCAGCCAGCACAGCCAGTGTGGAAGTCATGGTGGCCTTTCATCCATCCATTACAACCATTGCGCTGCAAGCCCGCTTTCGGGTGTCCTTCACCCGCATACCATGCCTGGTTCATGCCCGCGCACCCCAAGTGTGGAAGTCATGGTTGTCATTCAACCAGCCAGCACAACCAGTCTGGAAGTCATGGTTGCCTTTCATCCATGCAGCACAAATGTTGCGCTGCAAGCCCACTTGCCGGTGTCCTTCACCCGCATACCATGCCTGGTTCATGTCCGTGCACCCTCAGTGTGGAAGTCATGGTTGTCATTCATCCAGCCAGAACAACCAGTGCGCTGGAAGCCCGCTTGCGGGTGTCCTTCAACCACAAAACATGCGGTGTTCATAAGCGTGCGCCCAAAAAGTGGAAGTCATGGTAGTCATTCATCCATCCAGTCATGATTGTCATTCATCCATCCAGCGCAACCAGTGCGGAAGTCATTGTTGTCATTCATCCACCAAGCACGACCATTGCCCTGCAAGCCCGCTTGCGGGTGTCCTTCACCTGCATACAATGCTTGGTTAATGTCCGCGCACCTTAAGTTGGGAAGTCATGGTTGTCATTCATCCAGCCAGCACAACCAGTGTGGAAGTCATGGTTACCTTTCATCCAGCCAGCACAACCATTACGCTGCAAGCCCGCTTGTGGGTGTCCTTCTTCCGCATACCATGCCTGGTTCATGCCCGCGCAACCCATGTGTGGAAGTCATGGTTGTCATTCATCCAGCCATCACAACCAGCGCGGAATTAATGGTTGCCTTTCATCCATCCAGCAAACCGTTGCGCTGCAAGCCTGCTTGCGGGTGTCTTTCACTCGCATAACATGCCTGGTTCATGCCCATGCCCGCGCACCCTAAGTGTGAAGTCATGGTTGTCATTCATCCAGCCAGCACACCAGTGTGGAAGTCATGGCTACCTTTCATCCAGCCAGCACAACCGTTGCGCTGCAAGCCCGCTTGTGGGTGTCCTTCACCCGCATAACATGCGTTGTTCATGCCCGTGCACCCTAAATGTGGAAGTCATTGTTGTCATTCATCTATCCAGCACAACAAGTGCACAAGAAGCCCGCTTGCGGGTGTCCTTCACCCGCATAACATGCGTTGTTCATTCCCGTCGCCCTAAGTGTGAAAGTCATGGTTGCCTTTCATCCATCCAGCACAACCGTTGCACTGCAAGCGCGCTTGCGGGTTTCCTTCACCCGCATACCATGCCTGGTTCATGTCCGTGCACCCTAAGTGTGGAAGTCATGGTTGCCTTTCATCCATCCAGCACAACCAGTGCGCTGGAAGCCCTCTTGGGTGCGTCTTCCCATCGCATACCATGCCTGGTTCATGCCCGCGCACCCTAAGTGTGGAAGTCATGGTTGTCTTTCATCCAGCCAGCACAACCAGTGCAGAAGTCACGGTTGTCATTCATTCAGCCATCACAACCAGTGCAGAATTCACGGTTGTCATTCATCCAGGCGAACACAACTATTGCGCTGGAAGCCCACTTGGGGGTGTCCTAAAACCGGATACCATGCCTGGTTCATGCACACGCTCCCTAAGTGTGGAAGTCATGGTTGTCATTCATCCATCCAGCACAACCAGTGCGGAAGTCACGGTTGTCATTCATCCAGCCACCACAACCTGCGCGCTGCAAGCCCGCTTGAGGGTGTCCTTCTTCCGCGTAACATGCGTTGTTCATGCCCGTGTGCTCTAAGTGTGGAAGTCATGGTAGTCATTCAACTAGTGCGCTGGAAGCCCGCTTGGGTGCGTTCCCCCCTGCATACCATGCCTGGTTCATGCCCGCACACCCTAAGTGTGGAAGTCATGGTTGCCTTTCATCCATCCAGCACAACCAGTGTGGAAGTCACAGTTGTCATTCATCCAGCCAGCACAACTACTGCGCTGAGAGCCCGCTTGCGGGTGTCCTTCACCCGCATAACATGCGTTTTGATGCCCGTGCGCCCTAAGTGTGGAAGTCATGGTGGCCTTTCATCCATCCAGCACAACCGTTGCACTGCAAGCACGCTTGCGGGTTTCCTTCACCCACATACCATGCCTCGTTCATGCCCGTGAACCCCAAGTGTGGAAGTCATGGTTGTCATTCATCCAGCACGCACAAGCAGTGTGGAAGTCATGGTTGCCTCTCATCCATGCAGCACAACCGTTGCGCTGCAAGCCCGCTTGTGGGTGTCCTTCACCCGCATACCATGCCTGGTTCATGTCCGTGCACCCTAAGTGTGGAAGTTATGGTTGCCTTGCATCCAGCCAGCACAAGCAGTGCGGAAATCACGGTTGTCATTCATCCAGCCAGCACAACCATTGCGCTGCAAGCCTGCTTGGCGGTGTCCTTCACGCGCATACCATGCCTGGTTCATGCCTGCGCACCCCAAGTGCTGAAGTCATGGTTATCATTCAACCAGCCAGCACAACCAGTCTGGAAGTCATGGTTGCCTTTCATCCATGCAGCACAACCGTTGCGCTGCAAGCCCGCTTGTGGGTGTCCTTCACCCGCATACCATGCCTGGTTCATGTCCGTGCACCCTAAGTGTGGAAGTTATGGTTGCCTTGCATCCAGCCAACACAAGCAGTGCAGAAATCACGGTTGTCATTCATCCAGCCAGCACAACCATTGCGCTGCAAGCCTGCTTGGCGGTGTCCTTCACGCGTATACCATGCCTGGTTCATGCCTGCGCACCCCAAGTGCTGAAGTCATGTTTGTCATTCAACCAGCCAGCACAACCAGTCTGGAAGTCATGGTTGCCTTTTATCCATGCAGCACAACCATTGCACTGCAAGCCCGCTTGTGGGTGTCCTTCACCCGCATACCATGCCTGGTTCATGTCTGTGCACCCTAAGTGTGTAAGTTATGGTTGCCTTGCATCCAGCCAGCACAAGCAGTGCAGAAGTCACGGTTTTCATTCATTCAGGCAACACAACTAATGCGCTGGAAGCCCGCTTGGGGGTGTCCTTCACGCGCATACCATGCCTGGTTCATGCCCACGCTCCCTAAGTGTGGAAGTCACGGTTGTCTTTCATCCAGCCACTTCAACCATTGCTCTGCATGCCCGCTTGCGGGTGTCCATCACCCGCATACCATGCTTGGTTCATGCCCGCGCACCCAAAGTGTAGAATTCATGGCTGTCATTCATCCAGCCAGCACAATCACTGTGTAAGTCATGGTGGCCTTTCATCCATCCAGCACAACCATTGCGCTGCAATCCCGCTTGCGGGTGTCCTTCACCCGCATACCATGCCTGGGTCATGACCGCGCACCCTAAGTATGGAAGTCTGGTTGTCTTTCATCCATCCAGCACAACTCTTGGGCTGAAAGCCCGCTTGCAGGTGTCCTTTACCCGCATACCAAGACTGGTTCATGCCCGCGCACCCTAAGTGTGGGAGTCATGGTTGTGATTCATCCTGCCAGCACAACCAGTGTGGAAGTCATGGTTGTAATTCAACCAGCCAGCACAACCAGTCTGGAAGTCATGGTTGCCTTTCATCCATGTACCACAACCGTTGCGCTGCAAGCCCGCTTGGGGGTGTCCTTCACCCGCATACCATGCCTGGTTCATGCCCGCCCACCCTAACTGTAGAATTCATGGTTGTCATTCAGCTAGCCAGCACAACCAGCGTGGAAGCCATGGTGGCCTTTCATCCATCCAGCACAACCATTGCGCTGCAATCCCGCTTGCGGGTGTCCTTCACCCGCATTCCATGCCTGGGTCATGACCGCGCACCCTAAGTATGGAAGTCTGGTTGTCAGTCATCCTGCCAGCACAACCGGTCTGGAAGTCATGATTGCCTTTCATCCAGCTAGCACAACCAGTGCTGTGGAAGCCCGCTTGGGTGCGTTCCTCCCCCCAGCATACAATGTCTGTTTAATGCCCACACACCCTAAGTGTGGAAGTCATTGTTTCCTTTCATCCAGCCAGCACAAGCAGTGCGGAAGTCACGGTTGTCATTCATTCAGCCAGCACAACCAGTGCGGAAGTCATGTTTGTCATTCATTCAGGCAACACAACTATTGCGCTGAAAGCCCGCTTGGGGTTGTCCTTCACCCGCATACCATGCCTGGTTCATGTCCGTGCACCCCAAGTGTGTAAGTTATGGTTGCCTTGCATCCAGCCAGCACAAGCAGTGCGGAAGTCATGGTTTTCATTCATTCAGGCAACACAACTATTGCGCTGGAAGCCCGCTTGGTTCATGCCCACGCACCCTAAGTGTAGAATTCATGGTTGTCATTCAGCCAGCCCCCACAACCAGTGTGGAAGTCTTGGTTGCCTTTCATTCACCCCGCACAACCAGTGCGCTGGAAGCCCGCTTGCGTGTGTCCTTCACCCGCATAACATGTGGTGTTCATATGCGTGCGCCCAAAGTGTGGAAGTCATGGTTGTCATTCATCCATCCAGTCATGGTTGTCATTCATCCATCCAGCGCAACCAGTGCGGAAGTCACCGTTGTCATTCATCCAGCAAGCACAACCAGTGTGGACGTCACTGCTCCCTTTCATCCAGCCAGCACAACTAGCGCACTGCAAGCCCGCTTGCGGGTGTCTTGCACCCGCATACCATGCCTCGTTCATGCCCGTGAACCCCAAGTGTGGAAGTCATGGTTGTAATTCAACCAGCCAGCACAACCAGTCTGGAAGTCATGGTTGCCTTTTATCCATGCAGCACAACCGTTGCACTGCAAGCCCGCTTGCGGGTGTCCTTCACCCGCATACCATGCCTGGTTCATGTCCGTGCACCCCAAGTTTGTAAGTTATCGTTGCCTTGCATCCAGCCAGCACAAGCAGTGCGGAAGTCACGGTTTTCATTCATTCAGGCAACACAACTATTGCGCTGGAAGCCCGCTTGGGGGTGTACTTCACGCGCATACCATGCCTGGTTCATAACCACGCTCCCTAAGTGTGGAAGTCACGGTTGTCTTTCATCCAGCCACTACAACCATTGCTCTGCATGCCCGCTTGCGGGTGTCCATCACCCGCATACCATGCCTGGTTCATGCCCGCGCACCCTAAGTGTAGAATTCATGGCTGTCATTCATCCAGCCAGCACAATCACTGTGTAAGTCATGGTGGCCTTTCATCCATCCAGCACAACCATTGCGCTGCAATCCCGCTTGCGGGTGTCCTTCACCCGCATACCATGCCTGGGTCATGACCGCGCACCCTAAGTATGGAAGTCTGGTTGTCTTTCATCCATCCAGCACAACTCTTGCGCTGAAAGCCCGCTTGCAGGTGTCCTTTACCCGCATACCAAGACTGGTTCATGCCCGCGCACCCTAAGTGGGGGAGTCATGGTTGTGATTCATCCTGCCAGCACAACCAGTGTGGAAGTCATGGTTGTAATTCAACCAGCCAGCACAACCAGTCTGGAAGTCATGGTTGCCTTTCATCCATCCAGCACAACTCTTGCGCTGAAAGCCGGCTTGCAGGTGTCCTTTACCCGCATCCCAAGACTGGTTCATGCCCGCGCACCCTAAGTGTGGAAGTCATGGTTGTCATTCTTCCAACTAGATCAACCAGTGTGGAAGTCACATATTTCATTCACCCAGCCCGCGCTACCAGTGGGTTGGAAGCCCGCATGCGGGTGTCCTTCAACCGCATACACTGCCTGGTTGATGCCCGTGCACGCTAAGTTTGGAAGTCATGGTTGTCATTCATCCACTCAGCACAACCAGTGCGCTGGAAGCCCGCTTGGGTGCGTTCCCCCCCAGCATACCATGCCTGGTTCTTGCCCGTGCACCCTAAGTGTTGAAGTCATGGTTGCCTTTCATCCATCCAGCACAACCAGTGCGTTGGAAGCCCTCTTGGGTGCGTCTTCCCATCGCATACCATGCCTGGTTCATGCCCGCGCATGCTCAGTGTGTAAGTCATGGTTGCCTTTCATCCAACCAGCACAACAAGTGCGGAAGTCACGGTTGTCATTCATCCAGGCAACACAACTATTGCGCTGGAAGCCTGCTTGGGGAAGTCCTTCAAACGGATTCCATGCCTGGTTCATGCCCGCGCTCCCTAAGTGTGGAAGTCATGATTGTCATTCACCCAGCCACCAGAACCTGCGTGCTGCAAGCCATCTTGCAGGTGTCCTTCTTCCGCGGAACATGCGTTGTTCATGCCCGTGTGCTCTAAATGTGGAAGTCATGGTAGTCATTCAACTAGTGCGCTGGAAGCCCGCTTGGTTGCGTTTCCCCTGCTTTCATCCATGCAGCACAACCGTTGCGCTGCAAGCCCGCTTGCGGGTGTCCTTCACCCGCATACCATGCCTGGTTTATGTCCGTGCACCCGTGGTGTTGAAGTAATGGCTGCCTTTTATCCATCCAGCACAACCAGTAAGCTGGAAGCCCTCTTGGGTGTGTCTTCCCATCGGATACCATGCCTGGTTCATGCCCGCGCACGCTAAGTTTGGAAGTCATGGTTGTCTTTCATCCATCCAGCACAACTCTTGCGCTGAAAGCCCACTTGCAGGTGTCCTTTACCCGCATACCAAGACTGGTTCATGCCCGCGCACTAAGTTTGGGAGTCATGGTTGTCATTCATCCAGCCAGCACAACCAGTGTGGAAGTCATGGTTGTCATTCAACCACCCAGCACAACCAGTCTGGAAGTCATTGTTGCCTTTAATCTGTGCAGCACAACAGTTGCGCTGCAAGCCCGCTTGCGGGTGTCCTTCACCCGGATACTATGCCTGGTTCATGCCCGCGCTCCCTAAATGTGGAAGTCACAGTTCTCTTTCATCCAGCCACCACAACCATTGCTCTGCACGCCCGCTTGCGGATGTCCTTCACCCGCATACCATGCCTAGTTAATGTCTGTGCACCCTAAGTGTGGAAGTCATGGTTGCCTTTCATCCATCCAGCACAACCAGTGCGTTGGAAGCCCTCTTGGGTGCGTCATCTCATCGGATACCATGCCTGGTTAATGCCCGCGCACACTAAGTTTGGAAGTAATGGTTTTCATTCATCCAGCCAGCACAACCAGTGCGCTGGAAGCCCGCTTGGGTGCATTCTCCCCCCAGCATACCATGCCTGGTTCATGCCCGCGCACCCTAAGTGTGGAAGTCATGGTTGCCTTTCATCCATCCAGCCCAACCAGTGCGCTGGAAGCCCTCTTGGGTGCGCCTTCCCATCGCATACCATGCCTGGTTCATGCCCGCGCATGCTAAGTGTGGAATACATGGTTGCCTTTCATCCACCCAGCACAACCAGTGTGGAAGTCATGGTTGTCATTCAACCACCCAGCACAACCAGTCTGGAAGTCATGGTTGCCTTTCATCCGTGCAGCACAACCGTTGCGCTGCAAGCCCGCTTGCGGGTGTCCTTCACCCGCATACCATGCCTGGTTCATGCCCGCGCTCCCTAAATGTGGAAGTCACAGTTCTCTTTTATCCAGCCACCACAACCATTCCTCTGCACGCCCGCTTGCGGATGTCCTTCACCCGCATACCATGCCTAGTTCATGCCCACACACCCTGAGTGTAGAATTTATGGTTGTCATTCATCCAGTCAGCACAGCCAGTGTGGACGTAATGGTGGCCTTTCATCCATCCATTACAACCATTGCGCTGCAAGCGCGCATTCGGGTGTCCTTCACCCGCAGACCATGCCTGGTTCAATCCCGCGCACCCCAAGTGTGGAAGTCATGGTTTGTCATTCAACCAGCCAGCACAACCAGTCTGGAAGTCATGGTTGCCTTTCATCCATGCAGCACAACCGTTGTGCTGCAAGCCCGCTTGCGGGTGTCCTTCACCCGCATACCATGCCTTGTTCATGTCCGTGCACCCTTGTTGTTGAAGTCATGGCTGCCTTTTATCCATCCAGCACAACCAGTAAGCTGGAAGCCCTCTTGGGTGTGTCTTCCCATCGGATACCATGCCTGGTTCATGCCCGCGCAGGCTAAGTTTGGAAGTCATGGTTGTCATTCATACAGCCAGCACAACCAGTTCTTTGGGAGCCCGCTTGGGTGCGTTCCCCCCCAAGCATACCATGCCTGGTTCATGCCCGCGCACCCGAAGTGTAGAAGTCATGGTTTCCTTTCATCCAGCCAGCACAAGCAGTGCGGAAGTCACGGTTGTCATTCATCCAGGCAACCCAACTATTGCGCTGGAAGCCCGCTTGGGGGTGTCCTTAACGCACATACCATACCTGGTTCATGACCGCGCACCCTAAGTATAGAAGTCATGGTTGTCATTCATCCATCCAGCACAACCAGTGTGGAATTCATGGTTGCCTTTCATCCATTCAGCACAACCGTTGGGCTGCAAGCCCGCTTGTGGGTGTCCTTCACCCGCATACCATGCCTGGTTCATGTCCGTGCACCCTAAGTGTGGAAGTCATGGTTGCCTTTCATCCATCCATTATAACCATTGCGCTGCAAGCGCGCATTCGGGTGTCCTTCACCCGCATACCATACCTGGTTCATGCCCGCGCACCCGAAGTGTGGAAGTCATGGTTGTCATTCAACCAGCCAGAAAAACCAGTCTGGAAGTCATGGTTGCCTTTCATCCATTCAGCACAACCGTTGCGCTGCAAGCCCGCTTGTGGGTGTCCTTCACCCGCGTACCATGCCTGGTTCATGCACCCTAGGTGTGGAAGTCATGGTTGTCATTCATCCATCCAGCACAACCAGTGTGGAATTCATGGTTGCCTTTCATCCATTCAGCACAACCGTTGCGATGCAAGCCCGCTTGTGGGTGTCCTTCACCCGCATACCATGCCTGGTTCATGTCCGTGCACCCTAAGTGTGGAAGTCATGGTTGCCTTTCATCCATCCAGCACAACCATTGTGCTGCAATCCCGCATACGGGTGTCCTTCGGCCGCATACCATGCCTGGTTCATGCCCGCGCACCCTAAGTGTGGAAGTCATGGTTGTCATTCATCCACCCAGCACACACATTGTGGAAGTCATAGTGTTCTTTCATCCATCCATTACAACCAGTGTGCTGCAAGCCCGCTTTCGGGTGTCCTTCAGCCGCCGACCATGCCTGGTTCATGCCCGCGCACCCTAAGTGTTGAAGTCATGGTTGTCATTCATCCAACTAGAACAACCAGTGTGGAAGTCACATATTTCATTCACCCAGCCCGCGCTACCAGTGGGTTGGAAGCCCGCATGCGGGTGTCCTTCAACCGCATACACTGCCTGGTTGATGCCCGCGCACGCTAAGTTTGGAAGTCATGGTTGTCATTCATCCACTCAGCACAACCAGTGCGCTGGAAGCCCGCTTGGGTGCGTTCCCCCCCCAGCATACCATGCCTGGTTCTTGCCCGTGCACCCTAAGTGTGGAAGTCATGGTTGCCTTTCATCCATCCAGCACAACCAGTGCGTTGGAAGCCCTTTTGGGTGCGTCTTCCCATCGCATACCATGCCTGGTTCATGCCCGCGCATGCTAAGTGTGTAAGTCATGGTTGCCTTTCATCCAACCAGCACAACAAGTGCGGAAGTCATGGTTGTCATTCATTCAGGCAACACAACTATTGCGCTGGAAGCCTGCTTGGGGAAATCCTTCAAACGGATACCATGCCTGGTTAATGCCCGCGCTCCCTAAGTGTGGAAGTCATGGTTGTCATTCACCCAGCCACCAGAACCTGCGTGCTGCAAGCCATCTTGCAGGTGTCCTTCTTCCGCGGAACATGCGTTGTTCATGCCCGTGTGCTCTAAGTGTGGAAGTCATGGTAGTCATTCAACTAGTGCGCTGGAAGCCCGCTTGGGTGCGTTTCCCCTGCATACCATGCCTGGTTCATGCCCGCACACCCTAAGTGTGGAAGTCATGGTTGCCTTTCATCCAGCCAGCACAAGCAGTGCGGAAGTCACGGTTGTAATTCATTCAGCCAGCACAACCAGTGCGGAAGTCACGGTTGTCATTCATCCAGGCAACACAACTATTTCGCTGGAAGCCTGCTTGGGGAAATCCTTCAAACGGATACCATGCCTGGTTCATGCCCGCGCTCCCTAAGTGTGGAAGTCATTGTTGTCATTCATACATCAAGCATAACCAGTGCGGAAGTCAAGGTTGTCATTCATCCAGCCACAACAACCTGCGCGCTGCAAGCCCGCTTGCAGGTGTCCTTCTTCCGCGCAACATGCGTTGTTCATGCCCGTGTGCTCTAAGTGTGGAAGTTATGGTAGTCATTCAACTAGTGCGCTGGAAGCCCGCTTGGGTGCGTTCCCCCTGCATACCATGCCTGGTTCATGGCCGCACACCCTAAGTGTGGAAGTCATGGTTGCCTTTCATCCAGCCAGCACAACCATGCGGAAGTCACGGTTGTCATTCGTTCAGCGAGCACAACCAGTGCGGAAGTCACGGTTGTCATTCATCCATGCAACACAACTATTGCGCTCGAAGCCCGCTTGGGGGTGTCCTTCAACCACATACCATGCCTGGTTCATGCCCGCACTCCCTAAGTGTGGAGGTCACGGTTGTCTTTCATCCAGCCACCACAACCATAGCTCTGCACGACCGCTTGCGGGTGTCCATCACCTGCATACCATGCCTGGCTCATGCCCACGCAACCTGAGTGTAGAATTTATGGTTGTCATTCATCCAGCCAGCACAACCAGTGTGGAAGTCACGGTTGTCATTCATCCATCCAGCACAACCAGTGCAGAAGTCACGGTTATCATTAATCCAGCCAACACAACCAGCGAACTTCAAGCCCAATTGCTGGTGTCCTTCACCCACATAACATGCGTTGTTAATGACTGTGCGCCCTCAGTGTGGAAGTCATGGTTTTCACTCATCCATCCAGCACAACCATTGCGCTGGAAGCCCGCTTGCGGGTGTCCTTCACCTACAAATATGTTGTTCATGCCAGTGCGCCCCAAGTGTGGATGTCATGGTTGCCTCTTATCCATCCAGTAAAACCATTGCGCTGCAAGCCCGCTTGCGGGTGCCCTTCGCCCGCAAAACATATGTTGTTCATGCCAGTGCGTCCCAAATGTGGAATTCATGTTGTCATTCATCCGTGAACCATGCCTGGTTCATGCAAGCGCACCCTAAGTGTGGAATTCATGGTTGCCTTTCATCCATCCAGCACAACCAGTGCGCTGGAAGCCCGCTTGCAGGTGTCCTTCACCCGCATAACATGAAATGTTAATACCTGCGCACCCTAAGTGTGGAAGTCATGGTTGTCTTGCATCCATCCAGCACAAGCAGTGCGGAAGTCACGGTTGTCATTCATCCACCCAGCACAACCTGCGCGCTGCAAGCCCGCTTGCGGGTGTCCTTTTTCCGCGTAACATGCGTTGTTCATGCCCGTCTGCTCTAAGTGTTGAAGTCATGGTAGTCATTCAATGAGTGTTTCTGGAAGCCCGCTTGGGTGCGTTCCCCCTGCATACCATGCCTGGTTCATGCCCGCAGACCCTAAGTGTGGAAGTCATGGTTGCGTTTCATCCATCCAGCACAACCATCGCGCTGCAATTCTGCTTGCGGGTGTCCTTCGCCCGCTTCCGGGTGTCCTTCGCCCGCATACCATGCCTGGTTCATGCCTGCGCACCCTAAGTGTGGAAGTCATGGTTGTCATTCATCCATCTAGAACAACCAGTGCGGAAGTCACATATTTCATTCACCCAGCCGCGCTTACCCGGGTTGGAAGCCATAACATAGTTGCCTTTCATCCATGCAGCACAACCGTTGCGCTGCGAGCCAGCTTGGGTGCGTTCCACCCCAGCATACCATGCCTGGTTCATGCTCGCGCACCCGAAGTGTGGAAGTCATGATTGCCTTTCATCCACCCATCACAATCAGTGCGGAAATCACGGTTGTCATTCATTCAGCCAGCACAACCAGTGCGGAAGTCATGGTTGTCATTCATCCAGGAAACACAACTATTGCGCTGGAAGTCCACCTGGGGGTGTCCTTCACCCGCATACCATGCCTGGTTCATGCCCACGCTCAGGAATTGTAGAATTCATGGTTGTCATTCATCCAGCCAGCACAGCCAGTGTGGAAGTCATGGTGGCCTTTCATCCATCCATTACAACCATTGCGCTGCAAGCCCGCTTTCGGGTGTCCTTCACCCGCATACCATGCCTGGTTCATGCCCGCGCACCCCAAGTGTGGAAGTCATGGTTGTCATTCAACCAGCCAGCACAACCAGTCTGAAAGTCATGGTTGCCTTTCATCCATGCAGCACAAATGTTGCGCTGCAAGCCCACTTGCCGGTGTCCTTCACCCGCATACCATGCCTGGTTCATGTCCGTGTGCACCTCAGTGTGGAAGTCATGGTGTTCATTCATCCAGCCAGAACAACCACTGCGCTGGAAGCCCGCTTGCAGGTGTCCTTCAACCACAAAACATGCGGTGTTCATAAGCGTGCGCCCAAAAAGTGGAAGTCATGGTAGTCATTCATCCATCCAGTCATGATTGTCAATCATCCATCCAGCGCAACCAGTGCGGAAGTCATGGTTGTCAATCATCCACCAAGCACGACCATTGCCCTGCAAGCCCGCTTGCGGGTGTCCTTCACCTGCATACAATGCTTGGTTAATGTCCGCGCACCTTAAGTTGGGAAGTCATGGTTGTCATTCATCCACCCAGCACAACCAGTGTGGAAGTCATGGTTACCTTTCATCCAGCCAGCACAACCATTACGCTGCAAGCCCGCTTGTGGGTGTCCTTCTTCCGCATACCATGCCTGGTTCATGCCCGCGCACCCCATGTGTGGAAGTCATGGTTGTCATTCATCCAGCCATCACAACCAGCGCGGAATTAATGGTTGCCTTTCATCCATCCAGCACAACCGTTGCGCTGCAAGCCTGCTTGCGGGTGTCTTTCACTCGCATAACATGCCTGGTTCATGCCCGCGCACCCCAAGTGTTGAAGTCATGGTTGTCATTCATCCAGCCAGCACAACCAGTGTGGAAGTCATGGCTACCTTTCATCCAGCCAGCACAACCGTTGCGCTGCAAGCCCGCTTGTGGGTGTCCTTCACCCGCATAACATGCGTTGTTCATGCCCGTGCATCCTAAATGTGGAAGTCAATGTTGTCATTCATCTATCCAGCACAACAAGTGCACAAGAAGCCCGCTTGCGGGTGTCCTTCACCCGCATAACATGCGTTGTTCATTCCCGTCGCCCTAAGTGTGAAAGTCATGGTTGTCTTTCATCCATCCAGCACAACCGTTGCACTGCAAGCGCGCTTGCGGGTGCCCTTCACACGTATACCATGCCTGGTCCATGTCCGTGCACCCTAAGTGTGGAAGTCATGTTTGCCTTTCATCCATCCAGCACAATCAGTGCGTTGGAAGCCCTCTTGGGTGCGTCTTCCCATCGCATAACATGCCTGGTTCATGCCCGAGCACCCTAAGTTTGGAAGTCATGGTTGCCTTTCATCCAAAGAGCACAACCGTTGCGCTGCAAGCCTGCTTTCGGGTGTCCTTAAGCCGCATACCATGCCTCATTCATGCCCGCGCACCCCAAGTGTGGAAGTCGTGGTTGTCATTCATCCAGCCAGCACAGCCAATGTTGAAGTCATTGTGGCTTTTCACACATCCATTACAACCATTGCGCTGCAAGCCCGCTTTCGGGTGTCCTTCAGCCGCATACCATGACTGGTTCATGCCCGCGCACGCTAAGTTTGGAAGTCATGGTTGTCATTCATCCACCCAGCACAACCAGTGCGCTGGAAGCCCGCTTGGGTGCGTTCCCCTTGCATACCATGCCTGGTTCATGCCCGCACACCCAAAGTGCGGAAGTCATGGTTGTCATTCATCCAGCCAGCACAGCCAATGTGGAAGTCATTGTGGCCTTTCATCCATCCATTACAACCATTGCGCTGCAAGCCCGCTTTCGGGTGTCCTTCAGCCGCATACCATGCCTGGTTCATGCCCGCGCACGCTAAGTTTGGAAGTCATGGACAGCACAACCAGTGCACTGGAAGCCCGCTTGGGTGTGTGCCCCCCCCCCCCCCCAGCATACAATGCCTGGTTCATGCCCGCGCACCATAAGTGTGCAAGTCATGCTTGCCTTTCATCCAGCCAGCACAACCAGTGCGGAAGTCACGGTTGTCATTTATCCAGCACCACAACTATTGCGCTGGAAGCCTGCTTGGGGAAATCCTTCAAACGGACACCATGCCTGGTTAATGCCCGCGCTCCCTAAGTGTGGAAGTCATGATTGTCATTCATCCATCCAGCACAACCAGTGCGGAAGTCACTGTTGTCATTCATCCAGCCACCAAAACCTGCGCGCTGCAAGCCCGCTTGCAGTTGTCCTTCTTCCGCGTAACATGCGTTGTTCATGCCCGTGTGCTCTAAGTTTGGAATTCATGGTCGTCATTCAACGAGTGCGCTGGAAGCCCGCTTGGGTGCGTTCCCAGCTGCATACCATGCTTGGTTCATGCCCGCAAACCCGAAGTGTGGAAGTCATGGTTGCCTTTCATCCATCCAGCAGAACCATTGCGCTGCAAGCCTGATTGCGGATGTCCTTCGCCCGCTTGCGGGTCTCCTTCACCCGCATACAATACCTGGTTCATGCCTGCGCACCCTAAGTGTGGAAGTCATGGTTGTCATTCATCCAAGTAGAACAAACAGTGCGGAAGTCACATATTTCATTCACCCAGCCCGCGCTACCAGTGGGTTTGAAGCCCGCATGCGGGTGTCCCTCACCCGCATATCATGCCTGGTTAAGGTCCGCGCAAACTAAGTGGGGAAGTCATGGTTGCCATTCATCCAGCCAGCACAACCAGTGCGCTAGAAACCCGGTTGCGGGTGTCCTTCACATAACATGCGTTGTTCATTCCCGTCGCCCTAAGTGTTAAAGTCATGGTTGCCTTTCATCCATCCAGCACAACCGTCGCAATGCAAGCACGCTTGCGGGTGCCCTTCACCCGCATACCATGCCTGGTCCATGTCCGTGCACCCAAAGTGTGGAAGTCATGGTTGCCTTTCATCCATCGAGCACAATCAGTGCACTGGAAGCCCTCTTGGGTGCGTCTTCCCATCGCATCCCATGCCTGTTTCATGCCCGTGCACCCAAAGTGTGGAAGTCATGCTTGTCATTCAACTAGTGCGCTTTAAGCCCGGTTGGGTGCGTTCCCCTCTGCATACCATGCCTGGTTCATGCCCGCAAACCCTAAGTTTGGAGTCATGGTTGCCTTTTATCCATCCAGCACAACCATTGCGCTGCAAACCTGCTTGCGGGTGTCCTTAGCCCGCTTGCGGGTGTCCTTCACCCGCATACCATGCCTGGTTCATGCCTGTGTACCCTAAGTGTGGAAGTCATGGTTGTCATTCATCCAACTAGAACACCCAGTGCTGAAGTCACATATTTCATTCACCCAGCCTGCGCTACCAGTAGGTTGGTAGCCCGCGTGCGGGTGTCCTTCACCCGCATACCATGCCTGGTTCATGCCCGCGCTCCCTAACAATGCGCCTGCGAGGAGGTACTTCTCCGCTGCAAAGGGTTTTTGGGCCTCGAATACAAAAAGGAACTCCGCGTTAGGAGCAGCCACCGGGTGCATGTAAGTCGGTGGACTGGAATCCGGCCACCCGCCATCATTTGTGTTTAACATGATTAGCAATATCGATGTTTAGAAAGTTAGCAGTGTGCTTCCGGATTGATAGAGGCTAAGCATGTAGCCAAAACGTTGACATATTGCACTCATAGAACGCGTTGGCTAACATACACAGACTGATTTCATTGTTAGAAACCTGATGTAATGTTTGTATAAATTTATGAAACAACTGTGTATATATAAAACGGTTGTTCATGAAGACAAGAAACGTTCTTGAGCACTTTATTAGGAGACCTGGACTGTACAGAATAGACTGTATCATAGGCACAACAGGTGCCTTTATAAAAATTATAAAAAGACATTCCGCTGCTTGCCGAACACGAGGAAAACGGGAAGATGGGGCGGTAATGGGAGGATTACGAGGACTGGGTGGACGCCCGGTACAGGAGGCGACGCAGGCCTACACGAGTCTTCTGGGGGCGCGATAGCGTGGCGCAGGGTGGGTCGATGTCCGCAGGCACACACACACACACACCATTCCAGCCCTAACCCGAAATCGCCCCTCCGTGCGCACGGGGACGAGGGGGAAAGCGAAATCTCATGTCTTCTTTGTCTTACAAGCCGGAACGGAGACATCTCCTGGGGGCCAATGAATCACAGACCTTGAGAATGGGGAGACAGACTAAATTCCATATATGTGTATGAAAGGTCTATGCGTGAATGCATGTTTTCTTGGTTGTGTTATGTGTGTGTATATATATTATATATATATATATATATAATATATAAACCCTGATACTCATACGTGCTTGCGCGGCAAAACGGCAACACAGGAGTTATTTAGACAGCCAGGGTTTTAAACATCATTTGTACATTGTTTAAAATATTGTATATATTGTAGGAGTGCTTCCTACGGGATGCCGTGATTTCCTTTCCCCGTCTAGGACCTACTGTGGTGTTTGTCTTAACCCGCGCCTGCGGTGAAAAAAAAAAAAAAGCGATGCTTCGAGTCTGGCAGTACCTCTGCAGACCCACCTGATGGCGACTGTGGGAAGGATGCCGAGAAGGACGAGATAGGAAGAACTCCGTCAGGAGGGGTCAGGGCTTCCTGGATGGAGGACGCATCCGGAACAATGCGCATGCGAGGAGGTACTTCTCTGCTGCAAAAGGTTTTTGGGCCTCGGCTGGAAAAAAAAGAAATCCGCGTTAGGAGCAGCCACTGGGTGCATGTAAGTCGGTGGACCGGAATCCGGCCACCTGACCTGATTTGTGTTTAACATGATTAGCAATATCAATGTTTAGAAAGTTAGCAGTGTCCTTCCGTATTGATAGAGGCTAAGCATATAGCCTAAACGTTGACGTATAGCACACATAGAACGCATTGGCTAACATACCCAGACTGATTTCACTGTTATAAACCTGATGTAATGTTTGTATAAATTTATGAAACAAGTGTGTATCTATAAAACGATGGTTGTTCATGAAGACAAGAAACGTTCTTGAACACTTTATTAGCACACATGGACTGCACAGAATAGACTTTGTATAATAGGCACAACAGGTGCCTTTATAAAAATTATAAAAAGACATTCCGCTGCTTGCCGAACACGAGGAAAACGGGAAGATGGGGCGGTATTGGGAGGATGATGAGGACTGGGCAGACGCCCAGTACAGGAGGCGCCGCAGGCCTACACGAGGCTTCTGGGGGCGCGATGGCGTGGCGCAGGGGTGGGTCGATGTTCGCAGGCACACACACACACACACCATTCCAGTCCTCACCCGATTGCTCCTCCGCGCGCACGGGGACGAGGGGGAACGCAAAATCTCATGTCTTCTTTGTCTTACAGGCCCGAACGGAGACATCTCCTGGGGGCCAATGAATCACAGACCTTGAGGCCAGGGAGACAGACTAAATTACATATATGTGTAAAAAAGGGTCGATGCGTCAATGCATGTTTTCTTGGTTATGTGTGTGTGTATATATAAATATATATATATAAACCCTGATACTCATACGTGCTTGCGCGGCAAAACGGCAACACAGGAGTTGTTTAGACAGCCAGGGTTTTAAACATCATTTGTATATTCAAATATTGTATATATCGTAGGAGTGCTTCCTACGGGATGCCGTGATTTCATTGTCCCGTCTAGGACCTACTGTGGTGTTTGTCTTCACTCGCGCCTGCGGTGGAGAAAAAAAAAAAGCGATGCTTCGAGGCTGGCAGTACCTCTGCAGACCCACCAGATGGACACTGTGGAAAGGATGCCGAGCAGGACGAGATAGGAAGAACTCCGTCAGGAGGGGTCAGGATTTCCTGTATGGAGGACCCGTCCGGAACAATGCACATGCGAGGAGGTACTTCTCTGCTGCAAAGGGTTTTTGGGCCTCGGATGAACAAAAAAAAAAGAAATCCGCGTTAGTAGCAGCCACCGGGTGCATGTAAGTCGGTGGACCGGAATCCGGCCACCTGCCCTGATTTGTGTTTAACATGATTAGCAATATCAATGTTTAGAAAGTTCGCAGTGTGCTTCCGTATTGATAGAGGCTCAGCATATAGCCTAAACGTTGACATATAGCACACATAGAACGCGTTGGCTAACATACACAGACTGATTTCATTGTTAGAAACCTGATGTAATGTTTTCATATCAATTTATGAAACAAGTGTGTATATATAAAACGATGGTTGTTCATGAAGACAAGAAACGATCTTGAACACTTTATTAGGACACCTGGACTGTACAGAATAGACTGTATCATAGGCACAATAGGTGCCTTTATAAAAATTATAAAAAGACATTCCGCTGCTTGCGAATATAAAGAAAACGGGAAGATGGGGCGGTAATGGGAGGATTACGAGGACTGGCCGGACGCCCGGTACAGGAGGCGCCGCAGGCCTACACGAGGCTTCTGGGGGCACGATGGCGTGGCGCAGGGGTGGGTCGATGTCTGCAGGCACACACACACACACACACACACACCATTCCAGCCCTAACCCGAAATCGGCCCTCCGTGCGCACGGGGACGAGGGGGAAAGCGAAATCTCATGTCTTCTTTGTCTTACAGGCCCGAACGGAGACATCTCCTGGGGGCCAATGAATCACAGACTTTGAGAATGGGGAGACAGACTAAATTCCATATATGTGTATGAAAGGGTCTATGCGTGAATGCATGTTTTCTTGGTTATGTGTGTGTGTGTGTGTGTATATATATATATATATATTATATATATATATATATATATATATTATATATATATATAAACCCTGATACTCATACGTGCTTGCGCGGCAAAACGGCAACACAGGAGTTATTTAGACAGCCAGGGTTTTAAAAATCATTTGTACAATGTTTAAAATATTGTAAACATTGTAGAAGTGCTTCCTACGGGATGCTGTGATTTCCTTTCCCCGTCTAGGACCTACTGTGGTGTTTGTCTTAACCCGAGCCTGCGGTGGAAAAAAAAAAAAAGCGATGCTTCGAGGCTGGCAGTACCTCTGCAGACCCACCTGATGGCGACTGTGGGAAGGATGCCGAGCAGGACGAGAGAGGAAGAACTCAGTCAGGAGGGGTCAGGGCTTCCTGTATGGAGGACCCGTCCGTAACAATGCGCATGTGACGAGGTACTTCTCTGCTGCAAAGGGTTTTTGGGCCTCGGATAAAAAAAAAAAGAAATCCGCGTTACTAGCAGCCACCGGGTGCATGTAAGTCGGTGGACCGGAATCCGGCCACCTGCCCTGATTTGGGTTTAACATGATTAGCAATATCAATGTTTAGAAAGTTTGCAGTGTGCTTCTGTATTGATAGAGGCTCAGCATATAGCCTAAACGTTGACGTATAGCACACATAGAACGCGTTGGCTAACATACACAGACTGATTTCATTGTTAGAAACCTGATGTAATGTTTTCATATAAATTTATGAAACAAGTGTGTATATATAAAACGATGGTTGTTCATGAAGACAAGAAAAGATCTTGAACACTTTATTAGGACACCTGGACTGTACAGAATAGACTTTTTATCATAGGCACAACAGGTGCCTTTATAATGCAGCCCTATGGGGGCACAAACCAGTGCAATCTGTAGGCCGGTCCCAAGCCCGGATAAATGCAGAGGGTTGCGTCAGGAAGGGCATCCGGCGTAAAAACTGTGCCAAACAAATATGAGCGTTCATCTAAAGAATCCCATACCGGATCGGTCGTGGCCCCGGGTTAAACCGCCCGCCCCCGGCACTGCTAACCTACAGGGCGTCGGTGGAAATTCAGCTACTGTGGGTCGAAGACAAAGAAGAGGAGGAGGAACCGGATCCAGCGTCAGAAGAAAAAGAGGAATGCACAGAGCCTACAACTGAGTGTAGGGACTTTGAATGTTGGGACTATGACAGGAAAAGCACAGGAGTTGGTTGACATGATGATTAGGAGAAAGGTTGATATTCTGTGCATCCAAGAGAGCAGGTGGAAAGGTAGTAAGGCTAGAAGTTTGGGAGCAGGGTTTAAATTATTCTACCACGGAGTAGATGGGAAGAGAAATGGAGTAGGGGTTATTTTAAAGGAAGAGCTGGCTAAGAATGTCTTGGAGGTAAAAAGAGTATCAGATCGAGTGATGAGACTAAAATTTGAAATTGAGGGTGTTATATATAATGTGGTTAGCGGCTATGCACCACAGGTAGGATGTGACCTAGAGTTGAAAGAGAAATTCTGGAAGGAACTAGATGAAGTAGTTCTGAGCATCCCAGACAGCGAGAGAGTTGTGATTGGTGCAGATTGTAATGGACATTGGTAAAGGAAACTGGGGCGATGAAGAAGTGATGGGTAAGTACGGCATCCAGGAAAGGAACTTTGAAGGGCAGATGGTGGTGGACTTTGCAAAAAGGATGGAGATGGCTGTAGTGAACACTTATTTCCAGAAGAGGGAGGAACATATAGTGACCTACAAGAGCGGAGGTAGAACCACGCAGGTAGATTATATTTTGTGCAGACGATGTAATCTGAAGGAGGTTACTGACTGTAAAGTAGTGGTAGGGGAGAGTGTAGCTCGACAGCATAGGATGGTAGTATGTAGGATGATTCTGGTGGTGGGTAGGAAGATTAAGAAGACAAAGGTAGAGCAGAGAACCATGTGGTGGAAGCTGAGAAAGGAAGAATGTCGTGCGGCCTTCCGGAAAGAGGTGAGACAGGCTCTCGATGGACAACCGAAGCTCCCGGAAGACTGGACGACGACAGCCAAGGTGATCAGAGAGACAGGCAGGAGAGTACTTGGTGTGTCATCTGGTAGGAAAGGGGAGAAGGAGACTTGGTGGTGGAACCCCAAAATACAGGAGTCATACAAGGAAAGAGATTAGCGAAGAAGAAGTGGGATACTGAGAGGACTGAGGAGAGGCGAAAGGAGTACATCGAGATGCGACGTAGGGCAAAGGTAGAGGTGGCAAAGGCTAAACAAGAGGCATATGAAGACATGTACACCAGGTTGGACACGAAAGAAGGAGAAAAGGATCTCTACAGGTTGGCCAGACAGAGAGATAGAGATGGGAAGGATGTGCAGCAGGTAAGGGTGATTAAGGATAGAGATGGAAATGTGTTGACTGGTGCCGGTAGTGTACTAAATAGATGGAAAGAATACTTTGAGAAGTTGATGAATGAAGAAAATGAGAGAGAAGGAAGAGTTGAAGAGGCAAGAGTGAAGGACCAGGAAGTGGAAATGATTACTAAGGGGGAAGTCAGAAAGGCACTACAAAGGATGAAAAATGGAAAGGCAGTTGGTCCTGATGACATACCGGTAGAGGTATGGAAGCAATTTGGAGAGATGGCTGTGGAGTTTTTGACCAACTTATTCAACAGAATACTAGCGGGCGAAAAGATGCCTGAAGAATGGAGGAAAAGTGTTCTAGTTCCCATTTTTAAGAACAAAGGGGATGTTCAGAGCTGTGGGAACTATAGAGGAATAAAGTTGATGAGCCACACAATGAAGTTATGGGAAAGAGTAGTGGAGGCTAGACTCAGGACAGAAGTAAGTATCTGCGAGCAACAGTATGGTTTCATGCCTAGAAAGAGTACCACAGATGCATTATTTGCCTTGAGGATGCTCGTGGAAAAGTACAGAGAAGGTCAGAAGGAGCTACATTGTGTCTTTGTGGATCTAGAGAAAGCCTATGACAGAGTACCAAGAGAGGATCTGTGGTACTGCATGCGTAAGTCTGGTGTGGCAGAGAAGTATGTTAAAATAGTACAGGACATGTATGATGGCAGCAGAACAATGGTGAGGTGTGCCTTAGGTGTGACAGAGGAATTTAAGGTGGAGGTGGGACTGCATCAGGGATCAGCTCTGAGCCCCTTCCTGTTTGCAGTGGTAATGGATAGGCTGACAGATGAGGTTAGACTGGAATCCCCTTGGACCATGATGTTCGCAGATGATATTGTCATATGCAGTGAAAGCAGGGAGCACGCAGAGGAACAATTGGAAAGATGGAGACATGCACTGGAAAGGAGAGGAATGAAGATTAGCCGAAGTAAAACAGAATATATGTGCGTGAATGAGAAAAGTAGAGGGGGAAGAGTGAGGCTACAGGGAGAAGAGATAGCGAGGGTGGACGACTTCAAATACTTGGGGTCAACAATACAGAGCAATGGAGAGTGTGGTCAGGAAGTGAAGAAACGGGTCCAAGCAGGTTGGAACAGCTGGCGAAAGGTGTCTGGTGTGTTATGTGACAGAAGAGTGTCTGCTAGGATGAAGGGCAAAGTTTACAAAACAGTGGTGAGGCCGGCCATGATGTACGGATTAGAGACGGTGGCACTGAAGAAACAACAGGAAGCTGAACTGGAGGTGGCAGAAATGAAGATGTTGAGGTTCTCGCTCGGAGTGACCAGGTTGGATAGGATTACAATTAGCTCATTAGAGGGACAGCCAAAGCTGGATGTTTTGGAGACAAGATTCGAGAGAGCAGACTTCGATGGTTTGGACATGTTCAGAGGCGAGAGAGTGAGTATATTGGTAGAAGGATGCTGAGGATGGAGCTCCCAGGCAAAAGGGCGAGAGGAAGACCAAAGAGAAGGTTTATGGATGTGGTGAGTGAAGACATGAGGGCAGTTGGGGTTCGAGAGGAAGATGCAGGAGATAGGCTAAGATGGCAAAAGATGACACGCTGTGGCGACCCCTAACGGGACAAGCCGAAAGGAAAAGAAGAAGAAGAACAGGTGCCTTTATAAAAATTATAAAAAGACATTCCGCTGCTTGCCGAACACGAGGAAAACGGGAAGATGGGGCAGTATTGGAGGATGACGAGGACTGGGCGGACACCCGGTACAGGAGGCGCCGCAGGCCTACACGAGGCTTCTGGGGGCACGATGGCGTGGCGCAGGGTGGGTCGATGTCCGCAGACACACACACACACACACACACACCATTCCAGCCCTAACCCAAAATGACCCCTCCGCGCGCACAGGGAGGAGGGGGAAAGCAAAATCTCATGTCTTCTTTGTCTTATAGGCCCGAACGGAGACATTTCCTGGGGGCCAGTGAATCACAGATCTTGAGGCCAGGGAGACAGACTAAATTACATATATGTGTATAAAAGGGTCTATGCGTCAATGCATCTTTTCTTGGTTATGTGTGTGCGTGTGTGTGTGTGTGTGTGTGTGTGTGTGTGTGTGTGTGTATATATATATATATTATATATATATATATATATATATATATAAGAGGCCCTGTAGCTCAGTGGTTAGAGCACTGGTTTGATAAACCAGGGGTTGTGGGTTCGTATCCCACTGGGGCCTCCACTCCCTGAGAAGGGTTGCGTCAGGAAGGGCATCCGGCGTAAAAATTGTGCCAAACATATGTGCGTTCATCTGAGATGACACGCTGTGGCGACCCCGAATGGGACAAGCCGAAAGAAACTTACTATATATATATATATATATATATATATATATATATATATATATATATATATACCCTGATACTCACACGTGCTTGCGCGGCAAAATGACAACACAGGAGTTATTTAGACAGCCAGGGTTTTAAACATCATTTGTACATTGAAATATTGTATATATCGTAGGAGTGCTTCCTACGGGATGCCGTGATTTCATTGCCCCGTCCAGGACCTACCGTGGTGTTTGTCTTCACTCGCGCCTGCGGTGGAAAAAAAAAAGCGATGCTTCGAGGCTGGCAGTACCTCTGCAGACCCACCAGATGGACACTGTGGGAAGGATGCCGAGCAGGACGAGAGAGGAAGAACTCCGTCAGGAGGGGTCAGGATTTCCTGTATGGAGGACCCGTCCGGAACAATGCGCATGCACCTGCGAGGAGGTACTTCTCTGCTGCAAAGGGTTTTTGGGCCTCGGATGGAAAAAAAAAGAAATCCGCGTTAGGAGCAGCCACCGGGTGCATGTAAGTCGGTGGACCGGAATCCGGCCACCTGCCCTGATTTGTGTTTAACATGATTAGCAATATCAATGTTTAGAAAGTTAGCAGTGTGCTTCCGTATTGATAGAGGCTGAGCATATCACCTAAACGTTGACGTACAGCACACATAGAACGCATTGGCTAACATACACAGACTGATTTCACTGTTTGAAACCTGATGTGATGTTTGTATAAATTTATGAAACAAGTGTGTATATATAAAACGATGGTTGTTCATGAAGACAAGAAACGTTCTTGAACACTTTATTAGGACACCTGGACTGTACAGAATAGACTTTGTTTAATAGGCACAACAGGTGCCTTTATAAAAATTATAAAAAGACATTCTGCTGCTTGCCGAACACGAGGAAAACGGGAAGATGGGGCGGTATTGGGAGGATGACGAGGACTGGGCGGACGCCCGGTACAGGAGGCGCCGCATGCCTGCACGAGGCTTCTGGGGGCGTGATGGCGTGGCGCAGGGGTGGGTCGATGTCCGCAGGCACACACACACACACACACAGACACACCATTCCAGCCCTCACCCGAAATCGCCCCTCCGCGCGCACGGGGACAAGGGGGAACGCGAAATCTCATGTCTTCTTTGTCTTACAGGCCCGAACGGAGACATCTCCTGGGGGCCAATGAATCACAGACCTTGAGGCCAGGGAGACAGACTAAATTACATATATGTGTAAAAAAGGGTCTATGCGTCAATGCATGTTTTCTTGGTTATGTGTGTGTATATATATATATATATATATATATATATATATATATATATATATATATATAAACCCTGATACTCATACGTGCTTGCGCGGCAAAACGGCAACACAGGAGTTATTTAGACAGCCAGGGTTTTAAACATCATTTGTACAATGTTTAAAATATTGTATGCATTGTAGAAGTGCTTCCTACGGGATGCCGTGATTTCCTTTCCCCGTCTAGGACCTACTGTGGTGTTTGTCTTCACTCGCGCCTGCGCTGGGAAAAAAAAAAAAAAAGCGATGCTTTGAGTCTGGCAGTACCCCTGCATACCCACCTGATGGCGACTGTGGGAAGGATGCCGAGCAGGACGAGAGAGGAAGAACTCCGTCAGGAGGGGTCAGCGCTTCCTGTGTGGAGGACCCGTCCGGAACAATGCGCATGCGAGGAGGTACTTCTCTGCTGCAAAGGGTTATTGGGCCTCGGATTAAAAAAAAAAAAAAAATCCGCATTAGTAGCAGCCACCGGGTGCATGTAGGTCGGTGGACCGGAATCCGGCCACCTGCCCTGATTTGTGTTTAACGTGATTAGCAATATCAATGTTTAGAAAGTTAGCAGTGTGCTTCCGTATTGATAGAGGCTAATTATATAGCCTAAACGTTGACGTATAGCACACATAGAACGCATTGTCTAACATACACAGACTGATTTCACTGTTAGAAACCTGATGTGATGTTAGTATAAATTCATGAAACAAGTGTGTATATATAAAACGGTTGTTCATGAAGACAAGAAACGTTCTTGAACACTTTATTAGGAGACCTGGACTGTAGAGAATAGACTTTGTATAATAGACACAACAGGTGCCTTAAAAAAATTATAAAAAGACATTCCGCTGCTTGCCGAACACGAGGAAAACGCGAAGATGGGGCGGTATTGGGAGGATGACGAGGACTGGGCGGACGCCCGGTACAGGAGTCGCCGCATGCCTGCACGAGGCTTCTGGGGGCGCGGTGGCGTGGCGCAGGGGGGTCGATGTCCGCAGGCACACACACACACACACACACACACACTGTTAGGTCCAAAGCACGGACTTCTCACTCAATGTGGACCCAGAAGCTCACGGCACCAGGATAAAATGATTGAGACAGAGGCAGAGTTATTTTTTACCAAACTGCAGTTTGGGGAAAGTTCGGGGGAAGAAGAACATATCCTCCAAGCCCGCCCGTAAGACTCTCTCCGAGTCTCCCCAAAACCACACATTTTATTGAGCTCCACACATAGGGTGGGGGAGACCAGGTTTCACAAGACAAGTAAAGTTGTTATACAGAGACAGTTAATCTTCTCGAGGCCGGGTGTCCTCTGAGTAGACACAGTTCTTCCTGTTACAAAAACCCACAAGAATGCAGCTATCATAAATTTGCACTCACCTTGAGCTCTGAAACTTCCCATAGACAAACAGCACACACACGCATCCCTGCACAGCAACAGAGTCATTAAAAGAGATTTATGACACATGAGGTGATACATTTCACAGGCCTCTGTGAAATGTGTAAGCTTATCTTACTTTTCCCCCCTGTTGTGGATTTTTGGAACATCAATTGAGCTCAGTCGTATAACAGGTTTTAGAGCACAACATCATAATAATGCCCAACATAGGTACCCAGTCAGGGGGAGGCGAAAACCCTCTTAGTAGGGAAAAATTCCTCCCCTGCCCTCCGCTTGGAGCGACAACCTCATGGCCTGGCTGAGAAGGGAATCAAATAAAAAATGGCAGGGAACACAGTAAACCTAAATAAAGAGGGAAAGAAAGCGGAGGACAGAGGTTACTAGCACATGTCCTCACCGGTGGGGTTTGGTTCTCAGTACCGCACCCGTAGACAGTAGGAAATCAGTCAGTATTTATACCGGGTCGTAGCTGCTTTAAATGACAGGATGGTCCTTTTTGGTGTGAGACTGGTGAATCCACGTCTCTCTCTCCGCGATTTTGACGACTGTGGGTGTGGTCAGGAGCACTGTGAATGGGCCTTCTCACCTCGGGCTGGACTAGCACTTCCTCTTGATGACCTTTATCAGCACCTGGTCTCCTGGAGTCAGCGATTCCTGTGTGGAAGGGAGAGAAGGACCTGGCAGATCATTTGCTCTTTTCACATTGTCATTTTGGAAAAGTCTAAGCAGCCAGTCTGTCATGGGTCAAGTTCCCCTTTTTCCTCCTGTACTCCTGACGCTTCCCATAATGGAAGATGAAAAGGTCTTCCTTTTACTGGTTCAAAAGGTGTGATGCCTGTTACTGTTGGAACTATTCTCATGTATGTTTTGACTAAGGGCAAACACTCTGGCCATGGTTTCCCTGTTTCTTCCATGGTCTTTTTGAGTCTAAGTTTGATAGTGCCATTAGTTCTCTCCACTAGTCCTGCACTCTGTGGATGATAAGCACAGTGATGTTTTAGGCTGATCCCTCGATGTTGGGCCATTTCTCCAATAATTTGGTTAACAAAATGTGACCCATTGTCACTCCAAATAACTCTTGGAATACCGTGATCTGGGATGATGTTTTTACATATAGCTTTTGCTACTGTCAGTGCATCTGGCTTTTTTGCTGGGAAGATTTCTACCCATTTTGAGAATGAGTCCACTATTACTAAGCAGTGTTTGTGTGGACCGGATCTGTTTAGTTCTATGAAATCCATGTGGATGATTTCAAATGGGTAAGACCCTTGTGGGCACTTCCCTCTTGTAGGTCTGACATTTCCCTGAGCATTGTGTTTGCAGCATGTGAGGCACGATCTGCAAAAATTTTTAAAATAGGTAATGAGGCCTTTAGTACAGTAGAAGTTATTTTCTACTATCCCCACCATGCCCCCTGTTGAGACATGGCTTGGCCCATGACTCAATTTAGCCACTGCTTGAAAAAGACTCCGAGGGAGGCAGGGTTTGTCCAAAACTCTGTAAATGCCCAGGCCGTTCATTTTTGCTCCTGCTGCAGTCCACTGTTGCTTTTCATTCGTCGGGGCATTGTCCTGCATGTCCTTCAGAACTTGGAGAGGGATGATGTCTTGCTTCTGCGAAGGATGTGTCGTTCGTTCACACTTATCTTCATCTGTGCTGTCTGCTTCTTCTTGAACATGGGTGTGGCTGGTTCCCATCGCTGCTTGTTTTGCTGCTTGGTCAGCTTTAGCATTCCCTTGGGAGACTGGATCTGTGGCTTTCGTGTGGGCTTTGCACTTACAGACAGCAATTCTCCTTGGGAGTAGAACTGCTTGGAGTAAGGCTTTGAGCAGGTCAGCATGCTGGACTGGTTTTCCACTTGATGTTTGCATGCCTCTCCTGGCCTATTGTGCAGCAAGACGTGGAGCGTTGAATAGGCATATTGGCTGTCCGTATATATCGTGACCTCTTGAGCTTGGAAGAGTTTGCATGCTTCTGTGAGTGCCACGATTTCTGCTGCCTGCGCTGACCAGTTGCCAGGGAGCTTTCCCGCTTTGAGTATTGCCTCTTCTGTTACCACTGCATAGCCTGTATTGTTCTTTCCATCAGGTGTCCTGGATGAGGACCCATCAACATAGACGACGTGACCTACTCCCAATGGAGTGTCTCTGAGATCTGGGCGTGGCTTGCAGCAGACTTCAGTTTTGTCTGTGCAGCTGTGCGGGTCTCCATCTTCTGGAGTTGGCAACAGGGTTGCAGGGTTGAGAGTGTTGCAGTTCTTTCTAGGTCACGGACAACTGAGGTTGGACCAACGTTGTCAGGGTCCAGTGAATAAAATTCATCTGGTGGTCCGTTTCCTTGGCTGACACAGGCGTCCATCCATAGTTTTGATTGGTTTGATCGCATCTTCCGTGGCAATCAGGTTTATTCTCAGTGCTGTCAATAGGTCTCTGCCCATTAGATTCACAGAGCAGGTGTTGCTCATAACAAACTTGGTTTCAATTTGTTGGCCATCTTCATCCTCTACCAACACCGGGTGAGACCATAGTTCGCGTTGTGCTAGGCCTCCAGCTCCTATCACTATGATTTGTCTTCTGGAAGCTTTTACTCCCTAAACTGGATCTATCAGGACCGAATGGTCTGCTCCAGTGTCACATGAAAATTTTGTTGGTTTTTTAAATGGCCCAACTTTGAGCCACCGAAATGGTTTGGGTCTTAAGCGGTCTTCCAGATTTAAGATGGAGAGGTCAAAAACTTGGATTGATGATGCTTCCTCCGGGTCTGGTGGTTCTTCTGGCTCATCACCCTCATCTTCTTCTCCCTCTAATAGTCATTGATCATATTGTGGATTGAATGGGGGGTCTCTTGGTGGTTCTCGGTTGCTCCCTCCCTTCCGGCTGTCCGGGAGGGGGCATTCACGTGCCATGTGTCCCTCTTTCTGGCAGTTGAAACACTTCTTGGGACTCCTGCATTCTCTAGTCAGGTGTCCTGGTTTCCCACAGTTGTAGCACTTCAGGCTTGGTCCCCCTTTTTGTTGACCTTGACCTCTTCTTTGACCTCTCCTTTTTCCTTCTCTTTGCATAGCGTACACCTCAGAGGACTCGTGTGTCTCAGTAGACGTCGCCATTCCTCTTATGGCTGCAGTCAGCGCTGCTATGGCTGTTGTGCTGTCCATTCCCTTCTTTCTTCTATGGTTCTCCTCTGCATGACTGGCCCAGTCCATCAATTGGTTGGTGTTCAAAGTTCTGTGAGTCACACAGTGTTTTTGGATGAACCCGCTGATGTGTGGTTGGAAACCGTCCATAAGGCATTTGTTTTAAAACATTTCTGATACCTCGCTCAGGAGTTTGGTATCAAATTTTAATAGAATCGTTGGAGATAGGCACTCAGAAATGAAGACAAGACACACTTCTGGCTACCAACAATTGGCACTTTATTGGTCCCACACAGAAATGGTAACAAAAGCACAAGCACAAATCACGTGGTATGAAGCTAAGTAATATCCAACCAGCTCTTAGAAGAATATCCAGCTCTTACCGTGCGCCAATAGGAGGGAGAGCCAACACTCCAGGTCGAGCAAGCTTCAATACCCGCTGGGCATCCGTACGCAACCCGCAGCAGACTCTACCGAGAGTATCCAAAGTTCTCCTTTTATACTCTAATCGTGTGCGGAAGGAGGGGTGAGTGGCCAATTCATCCCACCTGACGCCACACTATTCTTTGTTACCAACAGATGGCATTGCACGACCTCATGTGTTATGTTGAAACATCCTTTTATGATTTCGCTGGTTATACAGAGCTATTGCGAACATCTTTTTGGTTATACAAAGCTATTGCGAACATATACGAAGCTATTGCGAAACATATATGACGCTATTGCGAAACATCTTTTAAATATGGAAAAACACCACAATAAAATTATTCATACTTCATTCCACTCTTGATGTTTTTCCATCATTCAAAATGTAAGCAATTGATTATAGGCGATTATATATTTCCTTTTCTACCTCTATTCGTATGCGACGCACATAGCACATGCAGTGCGTTCATGCAAGTTCCCATATTGCATAGCGTAAGCACACAAACAACAATCATTAACACGATCAAGGGTGGCACGAAAGTAGCACGCGCAGTGGAGGACATTCCTGTGAAGATGTCCCACCAATGATGAGCTGACGCCTGTTGTACTAATTTAGCAGCATGCACTACTTCCCCGCTTACTACCAGAGTTGACACCATGAGACTGGAAATGTTAGACGCATGTGACTCGATGAGTTTTTGGATGTCTGTAGAACTCTCCAATGCGCATTTGAATCGTTCCAGAGACACTGACCAGGGGGAGCGTAGTACCTCCCACTGGACCGCAGTCAACCTGCGGGACTCCGAATAGTTCGTCAAACGATACGTCATATTTCCCCAGCGCCATATGTGTACATCTAGAAGGCATCCTACAAAAGGAACCGAAGGTACTTGTGAGTTATTTTGTGTTGTAGCCACACAGAGAGTATTTGGTCCAACTTGCCACATCATCTCTCTGGCTGGCTCCCTAGTCCAATCACAAAGTACAACCTCTGAGTCGGTTAGGCACGGATTCGAGTACGCATGTTGTAATCTGCAAGCCAACCCTTGGTCTGTTAAGGCACATAAATCTGATTTAAAGGTTTTGTTGGTTTTTGGTTCAAACCACTCTCCGTCCATGTGTAAAAACCAATATCCACTTGTCGTTATAATAGGCAAAACTTGATATTTACAAACCATCTTTGTTGTCGTCACGTTGTACTGAGTCCAATACCCCGTACATTTATGTTTGTCACATTTGGTATGTTCGGGATGTAATATCAACCATAAAGAGTTGGAAATATTCCAAACCTTCTGCCACTCTTGATAATTTCCCGACGTAACTATCCTTAGAAACGACTCTTTTTGAGCCGCAGGGTGTAGAGTTTGAATACTACATACTGTCCAGCTACTCTTTTTTTCCAAGTTCTGAAACACTTCCCCTGCTTCGTACCATAATTTGATATCCCAATTAAACACTGTTTTCCAAAGTTCTGCATTTTCTTTCTGTCCCACCAGCGCCTTAGGAAGCCAAACCCCTATTTGATGCAAGGCCCTGGCTGAGTGTTCTCCAGTATTGGACAGCATGGTTCTAGTTACTTCATTATCAGCAGTATTTGCCAATCCCAATACAGTTCCCGTTCCCCCCAACAAAGTATCATACCATTCCCTTTTTATTCTGTTACATATCGGCATTGGGGGAAAGTGAATTGTCCAGTATATCTTGGTTTCAACCACTGCTTGAGCTAGGTGTGTACAGGTGTCAAGAATGGGAATCAAGTGTGTTTGAGTTATTTTTGGCGTCATTGTTTCTTTAGAAATGACCGTGATATCATACCCCCACCTCATATCACCATCATCCCCAACCTCCCCGATGGTGAAATCCTCTTCTGCAATTGCCGTCCAAGTCGTTCCTCGATGATCAGCATGACACTCCCAATATCTCCATTCGTCCAAATCCCACATACACATGACGCAGGAAGCGGAGACTGTCACCTTACTCCCCCGTATCACTTCGGTGGTGGACTTACACATCATTATGGGAAGATCACAGGTGATGTTGACTGAAAATCTATATTCCCTTATCCCGATGAACTGGCTTGTCTCGCATGCATGACCTTCGGTCATTCCCCAGGAGAGTCGGACCATGACACCAATGGCAAGGAGGCAGATGACCCAGTCATTTCCAATTCCTCGGCGCCGGATGTCCTCCATCTCTGCGTTCTCCCGTCGAGGGTCGTCCAATCAACAGCTCCCACTTCAGCAAACACACACCAAGCTGCAACAGATATGGTTACCACTATTGACAAAAGAAAACATGATTAGTATTCTCGCGAATAGCATTTACTGATGGGTACATTTACCCATTTTTCCTGTCCTTGATACAACACGCTGACTGTTGCACCTGATCCCTGTGTAATAATTTCGGCAGCCCTTGGTTGCCCGAAGGGTTGTTTAACCCATACTTTAGCTCCCGCTTTGTCCGTCGAGCCGAATCCTCCATCCTCCCTCATAGTTTGTAATACAGGTTTTGGAATTTCCTGTACCGATGTCATATTACAGGGTTTAATAAAAAATTGAGCCAATTTGCTTCCTTTTTCCAAAATCAAGGGTTGTTCTGCGAACAATTTACATATTATTCCAATTTCCCCTTGGTAATCCGCGTCGATTACCCCTGCTTGGATAGTTAACCCTTTCAGGGATAAACCACTCCTTGGTAGAACATGACCATATGTCCCTTTCGGACATTGTAGTCCCAACCCTGTTCTCACAATTTGGATTTCTTGTGGGAGGATGGTTTCTGTATTTAGTGTCCGCAAATCCAGTCCAGCAGAGCCTGGCGTGGCTCTTACCGGAATTTCCGCATTTGGATCTATTTTCCACATTTTAATGGTTCCCTCAGTGCTTACCGTTTCTTGATTGGAGATCATCCGGATCAGTGGGGTCACTCCTGATCCCACCGGTCGGTTGTTGAGTTGTTCAACCGACAACTCCAATTGTTCTCGCCATTTATTGAGGGTTCTGTCAGAAGCATTTTTCCTCATTGTTTCCTTCAATAGCCTATTCATGTGTTCAATCAATCCTGCAGCTTGTGGGTGATATGGAATGTGATAAATCCATTCCACATTTTGTTCCTGAGACCATTTTCGCACCGCATTTCCTGTGAAATGCGTTCCGTTGTCTGATTGTATTTGGAGGGGTGTTCCATATTACCCTTTAATCAAATTCAAGCACTTGATGGTGCTATTCTGATTGGCATGTTTGCAAGGGTGTACCACCAATACTCCTGAGAAGGTGTCAACAGCAGTACACACAAATTTGCACCCTTTTGATAGGGGCATCGGGCCAATGAAATCCATTTGCCAAATTTGTCCTGAACTTTTCCCTCTATGCAACTGTCCCTGGACATGTTGCGGGACTCCCCTCTTGTGATGTTGGCATTCCTCGCAATTCATGATTGCAGTTTAGACATCATCCAATTTTAAATCAATTCCCCGGTCTCTTGCCCACTGCAGTGTTCCCTGAACGCCCCAGTGTCCTGCCTTGTAGTGCGCCCACCTCGCAAGGCCTGGACTCGACTCTCGCTCGACCACCATGATTTTTGCTAGTTGGTCGGCGGCTCGGTTGTACAGGGCTTCCGCATCTGTACGGTTAGTGTGTGCATCCACATGTGACACAGTAATGGGAATTTCCTTTGCCTTTTCCCATATCTGTGCCCATAGTTCTTTGCCCCACACTTCCTTGTTGTGTATCTTCCAATTAATAGCATCCCATGTTGGCATCCATGTTAGTAGTCCTTACACCACTGACCATGAGTCTGAATACAGGTGGGCTCCCATGGGTCCTCCCTGCATTATTACCATGTGCACAGCTTTTAGCTCAGCCCACTGACTGCTCTTTCCTTCTCCCATTTCTTCTAGGGACTGTCCTGCCTGTGGATTGAACGCCCCAGCTTTCCACTTTCGCTTGCCAGCATGATACTGACAAGAACCATCTGTAAACCAGGCATTTTGTTTCTCATTGTTGGTCAATTCATCCCACTTTTTTCCAGCTTTCACCGGGGATTCTTCCAGAGGCTTCACCTCGAATGGGACCTCATCCTTCTCGGGAACGTCTGCAATTTGCTCGTGCAACATCGACACACCTTTTATTCCTGGTTTCACTCGCTCTGAAATATACCATTTCCATTTTATGATGCTTGCCTCCTGTGCAGTCCCGATCCTGTGGGTGGTGGGATTACTCATCACCCAGGTCAATAAAGGAATATGAGTTCTCATTATTACTTCATGACCTACTGTCTGTGCTTCCGTCTCTACTAACGCCCAATAACATGCTAATAGTTGTTTTTCAAAGGGAGTATATTTTATCCCTGCGTCAGTCAGTTTTCGTGACCAAAAGCCTAGAGGCTTTTTGATTTTCCCCTGCTTTTGCCACAAACTCCAATTTGCGTAGTCGTTTAACGCAGACACCTGCAGCTCCACAGGTCCTGATTGCATTTTCCCAAAAGATACTGCCTGTTGAATGGCCTTTTTTGCCAGTTCAAACGATGCCTGTTGTTCAGGCCCCCAATCAAAATCTTCCTTCTTCCTAGTACATTTGTACAAGGGTTGGAGAATTTGTCCCAAATGGGGAATGTGATGTCTCCAAAACCCAAAGAGCCCAATGTAATTTTGAGCGTCCTTTTTGCTGTGTGGCACTGGGAAGTTCGCCACCTTTCCTTTTGCTTTGGTTGTAATCTCTCTTTCCCCCTTGTTCCAAATTATCCCCAGAAATTTGGCAGTCTGGGCAGGTCCTTGGATTTTAGCAGGGTTTATTTCCCAACCAGACTCTTTCAGTTGCTCAATGATTTTACTCAGCCATTCTTTCACTTCCGGTTCAGTGTTTCCCTGTATCATGATATCATCGATGTAATGTGGCACCAACATGTGTCGGGGCACCGGTACTTCCGCTAGGTGCTCTGCCACAATCCTGTGACATATCGTTGTGCTATGCAGGTACCCTTGAGGGAGACGAGTAAAGGTGTACTGTCTTCCTTCCCAGGTAAATGCAAACTGTTCCATTTTGTCCTCGGGAATTGGTATGGTGAAAAAGGGGTTGGCCAAATCCATCACTCCATACCAGGTTCCACTGTGATGCTGTATCCTTTCAATGATGCTAATAGCATCCGGGACAGCTGACGTCAGTGCTGGTGTCAGTTTGTTCAATCGTCGGTAATCTACCGTCATGCGCCAAGTGCCGTCAGATTTTCTCACCGGCCACAAGGGGTTGTTTCACTTAGTTGTGATCGTCTTCAGAACTCCTGCCTCTAAATATTATTTTATAGTAGCAGCAATCTCTTCCTGTCCCCCAGGAATTCTGTATTGTTTTTGGCAAACTGTTTCGGTGGCCTCAGGGATAGGAAACGGGGTCATTTTCACCTTCCCCACTAAGATGGTTCGAATGTTGATTTCAGTTCCAAATTGGAATTTTCCCATCTGTAAATACAGTGTCATTCCAGCTAGAATGTCCATTCCAACTATCCACTCTGGTACTGGAGTAACCACCACTTCAAATTTGCGAATTGGCATTCTTCCAATTTTTAAAGGCAACGTAACTGCCTTCCCATTTACAATTTGACCTCCCAAGCCCCTCAATGGAACTATTTCTCCCCTCATTTTGTCAGGGTTCCCGAGAATTAAAGAGGCCTCCGCTCCTGTATCAACCAGTGCAGATACACGTTGTACCGAATTAGCCCAATAAATTTCCATTGGAACATGGGGCCGGATATCCCCTATGTTCCATCGATGTGAAGTTTTATTCTGCCTGGTTATCTGAGTTTGACCTCTATCCTAGCTAAGAAGATCCAAGCTTTTGGACCTTCGATCTTTACTTCTCCCCTTTCCTTTTCCCTTGGCCTTGCCTTTTCTGATGGCAGCCACGTAACTGGGGCCTCTTGTGTCTACTAGCATGTCGTCGCTTGAGTCTGTATCTTCCTCTTCCTCTTCTTCATCCTCAAATGCATCCAAGGGAGGGGCTGTTGGTTGAGCTGCCGGCGTCATCATTCCCTTTAAGATGGTGGCCAGCTGAGCAATTTCTGATTTTCCCTTTGATCCCCTGCTCAAGCAACTTACCTTCAATCCCCTTTGTTTGCATCTTGCAGCCAAGGCACTTGTGGGTAGCCCGTCAATTTCTTCTGCCGGTACTCCCGCTGCAATGAGTCCTTTCCACATTTCCCGCCTACTAATCCCGCCTCCGGGCGGTTTCGCGCGCGGTTGTCTGCCATCTTTTTCGGACCTGTAATTCTCAGGGCGAGGCTGATGTACTGTGTCTCCCCAATCTCCCAAAGTCGCCAACTCCAACAAGCGCGTTTTCACGTCACTGAAGCTGTTATCGACGGCTCCTAACAAAATGGTAAGTATCGCAGACCTATAGTGGGGGGGTGCGTCTCGAATCATTGCATCACGCACCACCTTTGGCACTGCTGTTTCATCAATAAAAGCATGACCCGCTCGCGATACCGACTCGCGCGTAGACAATCTCCCCATCCTGTGAATTGCGTCGCGGATGGTTACCCAAGGCCCTTTGATCTCGGGCCAATCATGCCACGTTGGATACACAGATTGCGCTGTCATAGCATACAAGGCAAATAGCGAAAAAGAATCACCTGCCGCTATTGCTCTCCCGTTTGCACGAAACTCGGCATTCATTCGAGAATCTGAACTCAATCCTCCAAATCGCGAAAAGTCCTCTGAGTCAAGCTCTATGGCGTCAGCTCCTTCCTCATACATCCGCCTGAGCCAAGAATCAGCTGGTTCTCCCTGCTTTTGTCGATACTTTGATGTTAAATGGGCTATCTCTTCCTGAGAGAAGTCCTCTTTTGTTATCGTCATTCTGGGCGGCGGCTGAGGCTGTTCTATTCGCCTCATTATAGGGTTTCCTTCCCTATCAACTATAGGTACATTATTCTCATCTCGCTGTTCTTCAAAGACGGGCAAGACAACATGCTGTTCCTCCCGTCTCCGCGAGATGGGTTTAACTTGGAGATGTCCAAGTTATGGGTACAGCGGTTGAGGTTTCATTTCCCCGCCATATTGCATGTCGCCATCTCCCCATATGTCGCCATTCCATCCCTCTGGCTCCCAGTCTTCCTGGAGTGCCACAGCGAAAGAGCGGACCTGTTTTGGGTCGATGCGACGCTGTCTTTTGTTACTTTTCTCGCGCGCCATCGAAGAAATAAAAGCCACTGATTTCTCTAAGATTTTCTGCGCTTTAGCTTGGTCAGATTCAAGCGCTTTAATATTCTCTTCAAGTTGTGCTATCTTTTTGCATTTCAGAAGCGCATACTTTATCCAAAGCCTTTGTTCTTTCCTTCCAGGCTTCGGCAAAAATCCACAACATCTCTCGGACGCCACCTACCGGGGCTTTGTCCATCACATCCACCCTGCTTAGCATGCGCTGTAGCAGCGGTGGAGTTACCAAGGGGATTTCTCCTATCCACGGCTTAGGGCGTCCCCCGTACCGTCTAAGGAGTTTCCCTATTTCTTCAAATCCAAGGTTCTCCCAGTCGGAGACGCCATCCTCGTTGGGAGCCACCTCCGCTCCCTTCACCGTTTTACACTCAAAACTTGAGACCACTTCCGCCTCCTTCACAGTTTTGCTCTTAAAGCAACAAGCCATTTCTGAATGTATTCTCCGCGATCCTGCCGACAACACCAAAAATGTTTTAAAACATTTCTGATACCTCGCTCAGGAGTTCGGTATCAAATTTTAATAGGATCGTTGGAGATAGGCACTCAGAAATGAAGACAAGACACACTTCTGGCTACCAACAATTGGCACTTTATTGGTCCCACACAGAAATGGTAACACAAGCACAAGCACAAATCACGTGGTATGAAGCTAAGTAATATCCAACCAGCTCTTAGAAGAATATCCAGCTCTTACCGTGCGCCAATAGGAGGGAGAGCCAACACTCCAGGTAGAGCAAGCTTCAATACCGGCTGGGCATCCGTACGCAACCCGCAGCAGACTCTACCGAGAGTATCCAAAGTTCTCCTTTTATACTCTAAGCGTGTGCGGAAGGAGGGGTAAGTGGCCAATTCATCCCACCTGACGCCACACTATTCTTTGTTACCAACAGATGGCGTTGCACGACCTCATATGTTATGTTGAAACATCCTTTTATGATTTCGCTGGTTATACAGAGCTATTGCGAACATCTTTTAGGTTATACAAAGCTATTGCGAACATATACGACGCTATTGCGAAACATCTTTTAAATATGGAAAAACACCACAATAAAATTATTCATACTTCAGCATTGTCTTAGTTGGCTGTGGTAGGGACCATTGTCGTTAGCATCTTCAGGCAGCCCACTGTTGGTTTTGAATATTCCTTCCAGTCTGATCTTGAAATCATGGACTGATTCTTCTGGTTTCTGGCGCCACTGTCTGATTTTGCTTTAATCTGGTGGCTTCTGGTAAACTGTCATTACTCGCTCCAGTACTTCATCCATCCTGGTAGTCAGGAGGGGGTCATCTGGGCGTAGAATTGGTCCATTGTTTCCTCCACGGGGGTTAAAATTTCCTCTCACTCTTCCCCAACGATCTTTCAGCGCTGTCTTGAATGCTGTCTCCACTTCAGTCCCATTAAGGTGAAAAGAGCTTTTTAGTTCTCTGAAATTAGAACACCAGGAAGTTGGGTCTGTCTCTGTATCCCCCAGGCCTGTACAGGCTTCAGAACATTCAGTTGCTGTCCATGGTCTTGGCACTAGGATGGTGGGTTCGTTATCTCCATCCATCCCATAATGAGGATTGGCAACAGCATACAGTGGGTACATCTCTGCAGCTCCACTTGTAGTTCCACTTGGCCCCGCTGGGTGGCTTTGTTTCCTTGCTGGGGTCTGCTCCTGCCAATCAAATAAGCTGGGGTAGATCTTCACTTTTGTCTCATCAGCTCTCCGGCGTCCCCCTCTGGTGGTGATCGGCGAGAATGCAGGGGCTGCAGGATCCGTTGCCTCTCTCCAATCTTCTTCTTCCTCTTCAGCCCCGCCTTCTGCTGGGCTTTGGCCCACTGCTGGGGTGGTTTCACTTCCTCTTGTGCTTGCAGCTTGCTGGTGTGCGTTTCCTGTTGCTGATCTTCTCTGTGGCGCGGTTGTTTCTTCATCTGGCTTGATGCCAAGGGCAGCAATCAACCCCCCTGTTTGTCTTTCTCGTCTCTCTTTTTTTTCTGTTCTTTTTTTTTATATATATATATATATATGGCTTTTAACACACTGGTCTTCCCAAATTTTCAACTTACTTAACTCCATCTCAACTTTCCCTGTCTTCTTTCCCTTTCTCACCTTCTCTTCCCATCGAGTTTTCATGCATGCTTTTAACCTCTTAATTTCCTCCGGATCTTTAAGATCGGGTCGGAAATCATATTTATTGACCCATTTTCTCAAATACTCACAACTACCCGGATGATGTCTCTGCATAAATTTCACATCAGGAGGTTCAGCCACCTCTTTTGTCTCTGCTTGTCCCATTTTTTTTTTTCCTTTGTTGCTCCTAAGGCGAGATTTTTTTTTTAGAAAATTCTGAATTTTGACGGGTGTGGTTGGGGCTCACGAACCTCCTCCTCCTCTGCTCACTTGTGCAGCGTCCTGCAGCGTTTACTCTATTTTAGTTTCACCTAGAAACTTCGCGTATGCAGAAACCTATTCTGCTTGGTCTCACCTAGAGACTTACACGTATTTTACTCTATTTTAGTTTCACCTAGAAACTTCGTGTATGCAGAAACCTATTCTGCTTGGTCTCACCTAGAGACTTACACGTATTTTACTCTTTACAGAAACCTATTCTGTCTGTGTCTCACCTAGAGACAAGTTTTAAAAGGCAGGAAGTATCGGAGCGGTCCTCACACACCACTTTTAGTCTCCTATTTTAACGTAAATTTACTACTTGTAAAATCTGGGTTTATTTCCGCTCTATTCTATTTTTAGATGTTAAGTTATACCATATAACCATCCTATGAGACCAAATAAGTTTTATCCTACCTCAGTGCCGTGGCCCTGGTCCGTTGGGACCCGTCACCCGACGGTCCAGTCCGGCGCTGGATCAGCGATGCGACCGATCCTTCAATGGAGGACACTGGTAACAGATTCTTGGTCTCGTTGATCCCGCGTCGTTCCAGGCGTCAAGCTGTTGGGTTCCCGGGTTTCGGCACCAGAGAATGTTAGGTCCAAAGCACGGACTTCTCGCTCAATGTGGACCCAGAAACTCACAGCACCAGGATAAAATGATTGAGACAGAGGCAGAGTTATTTTTTACCAAACTGCAGTTTGGGGAAAGTTCGGGGGAAGAAGAACATATCCTCCAAGCCCGCCCGTAAGACTCTCTCCGAGTCTCCCCAAAACCACACATTTTATTGAGCTCCACACATAGGGTGGGGGAGAGCAGGTTTCACAAGACAAGTAAAGTTGTTATACAGAGACAGTTAATCTTCTCGAGGCCGGGTGTCCTCTGAGTAGACACAGTTCTTCCTGTTAGAAAAACCCACAAGAATGCAGCTATCATAAATTTGCAGTCACCTTGAGCTCTTAAACTTCCCATAGACAAACAGCACACACACGCATCCCTGCACAGCAACAGAGTCATTAAAAGAGATTTATGACACATGAGGTGATACATTTCACAGGCCTCTGTGAAATGTGTAACCTTATCTTACACACACACACACACACACACACACACACACACCATTCCAGCCCTAACCCGAAATCGCCCCTCCGCGCGCACGGGGACGAGGGGGAAAGCGAAATCTCATGTCTTCTTTGTCTTACAGGCCCGAACAGAGACATCTCCTGGGGGCCAATGAATCACAGACCTTGAGGCCAGGGAGACAGACTAAATTACATATATGTGTATAAAAGGGTCTATGCGTCAATGCATGTTTTCTTGGTTATGTGCGTGTGTGTGTGTATATATATATATATATATATATATATATATTATATATATATATATATATATCTATACCCTGATACTCACACGTGCTTGCGCGGCAAAACGACAACACAGGAGTTATTTAGACAGCCAGGGTTTTAAACATCATTTGTACATTGTTTAAAATATTGTATATATCGTAGGAGTGCTTCCCACGGGATGCCGTGATTTCCTTGCCCCGTATAGGACCTACTGTGGTGTTTGTCTTCACTAGAGCCTGCGGTGGAAAAAAAAAAAAAAAAGTGATGCTTCGAGGCTGGCAGTACCTCTGGAGACCCACCAGATGGCGACTGTGGGAAGGATGCCGAGCAGGACGAGAGAGGAAGAACTCCGTCAGGAGGGGTCAGGGTTTCCTGTATGGAGGACCAGTCCGGAACAATGCATGCGAGGAGGTACTTCTCTGCTGCAAAGGGTTTTTGGGCCTCGGATAAAAAAAAAAAGAAATCCGCGTTAGGAGCAGCCACCGGGTGCATGTAAGTCGGTGGACCGGAATCCGGCCACCTGCCCTGATTTGTGTTTAACATGATTAGCAATATCAATGTTTAGAAAGTTAGCAGTGTGCTTCCGTATTGATAGAGGCTGAGCATATCGCCTAAACGTTGACGTACAGCACACATAGAACGCATTGGCTAACATACACAGACTGATTTCACTGTTTGAAACCTGATGTGATGTTTGTATAAATTTATGAAACAACTCTGTATATATAAAACGGTTGTTCATGAAGACAAGAAACGATCTTGAACACTTTATTAGGACACCTGGACTGTACAGAATAGACTTTGTATAATAGGCACAACAGGTGCCTTTATAAAAATTATGAAAAGACATTCCGCTGCTTGCCGAACACAAGGAAAACGGGAAGATGGGGCGGTATTGGGAGGATGACGAGGACTGGGCGGACGCCCAGTACAGGAGGCGCCGCAGGCCTACACGAGGCTTCTGGGGGCACGATGGCGTGGCGCAGGGTGGGTCGATGTCCGCAAGCACACACACACACACACACACACACATCATTCCAGCCCTAACCCGAAATCGCCCCTCCGCGCGCACAGGGAGGAGGGGGAAAGCGAAATCTCATGTCTTCTTTGTCTTATAGGCCCGAACGGAGACATTTCCTGGGGGCCAGTGAATCACAGACCTTGAGGCCAGGGAGACAGACTTCTTCTTCTTCTTCTTTTCCTTTCGGCTTGTCCCGTTAGGGGTCGCCACAGCGTGTCATCTTTTGCCATCTTAGCCTATCTCCTGCATCTTCCTCTCTAACCCCAACTGCCCTCATGTCTTCCCTCACCACGTCCATAAACCTTCTCTTTGGTCTTCCTCTCGCTCTTTTGCCTGGGAGCTCCATCCTCAGCATCCTTCTACCAATATACTCACTCTCTCGCCTCTGAACATGTCCAAACCATCGAAGTCTGCTCTCTCGAATCTTGTCTCCAAAACATCCAACTTTGGCTGTCCCTCTAATGAGCTCATTTCTAATCCTATCCAACCTGGTCACTCCGAGCGAGAACCTCAACATCTTCATTTCTGCCACCTCCAGTTCTGCTTCCTGTTGTTTCTTCAGTGCCACCGTCTCTAATCCGTACATCATGGCCGGCCTCACCACTGTTTTGTAAACTTTGCCCTTCATCCTAGCAGACACTCTTCTGTCACATAACACACCAGACACCTTTCGCCAGCTGTTCCAACCTGCTTGGACCCGTTTCTTCACTTCCTGACCACACTCTCCATTGCTCTGTATTTTTGACCCCAAGTATTTGAAGTCATCCACCCTCGCTATCTCTTCTCCCTGTAGCCTCACTCTTCCCCCTCTACTTTTCTCATTCACGCACATATATTCTGTTTTACTTCGGCTAATCTTCATTCCTCTCCTTTCCAGTGCATGTCTCCATCTTTCCAATTGTTCCTCTGCATGCTCCCTGCTTTCACTGCATATGACAATATCATCTGCGAACATCATGGTCCAAGGGGATTCCAGTCTAACCTCATCTGTCAGCCTATCCATTACCACTGCAAACAGGAAGGGGCTCAGAGCTGATCCCTGATGCAGTCCCACCTCCACCTTAAATTCCTCAGTCACACCTAAGGCACACCTCACCATTGTTCTGCTGCCATCATACATGTCCTGTACTATTTTAACATACTTCTCTGCCACACCAGACTTACGCATGCAGTACCACAGATCCTCTCTTGGTACTCTGTCATAGGCTTTCTCTCGATCCACAAAGACACAATGTAGCTCCTTCTGACCTTCTCTGTACTTTTCCACGAGCATCCTCAAGGCAAATAATGCATCTGTGGTACTCTTTCTAGGCATGAAACCATACTGTTGCTCGCAGATACTTACTTCTGTCCTGAGTCTAGCCTCCACTACTCTTTCCCATAACTTCATTGTGTGGCTCATCAACTTTATTCCTCTATAGTTCCCACAGCTCTGAACATCCCCTTTGTTCTTAAAAATGGGAACTAGAACACTTTTCCTCCATTCTTCAGGCATCTTTTCGCCCGCTAGTATTCTGTTGAATAAGTTGGTCAAAAACTCCACAGCCATCTCTCCAAATTGCTTCCATACCTCTACCGGTATGTCATCAGGACCAACTGCCTTCCCATTTTTCATCCTTTGTAATGCCTTTCTGACTTCCCCCTTAGTAATCATTTCCACTTCCTGGTCCTTCACTCTTGCCTCTTCAACTCTTCCTTCTCTCTCATTTTCTTCATTCATCAACTTCTCAAAGTATTCTTTCCATCTATTTAGCACACTACCGGCACCAGTCAACACATTTCCATCTCTATCCTTAATCACCCTAACTTTCTGCACATCCTTCCCATCTCTATCCCTCTGTCTGGCCAACCTGTAGAGATCCTTTTCTCCTTCTTTCGTGTCCAACCTGGTGAGCATGTCTTCATATGCCTCTTGTTTAGCCTTTGCCGCCTCTACCTTTGCCCTACGTCGCATCTCGATGTACTCCTTTCGCCTCTCCTCAGTCCTCTCAGTATCCCACTTCTTCTTCGCTAATCTCTTTCCTTGTATGACTCCCTGTATTATGGGGTTCCACCACCAAGTCTCCTTCTCCCCTTTCCTACCAGATGACACACCAAGTACTCTACTGCCTGTCTCTCTGATCACCTTGGCTGTCGTCGTCCAGTCTTCCGGGAGCTTCGGTTGTCCATCGAGAGCCTGTCTCACCTCTTTCCGAAAGGCCGCACAACATTCTTCCTTTCTCAGCTTCCACCACATGGTTCTCTGCTCTACCTTTGTCTTCTTAATCTTCCTACCCACCACCAGAATCATCCTACATACTACCATCCGATGCTGTCGAGCTACACTCTCCCCTACCACTACTTTACAGTCAGTAATCTCCTTCAGATTACATCGTCTGCACAAAATATAATCTACCTGCGTGGTTCTACCGCCGCTCTTGTAGGTCACTATATGTTCCTCCCTCTTTTGGAAATAAGTGTTCACTACAGCCATCTCCATCCTTTTTGCAAAGTCCACCACCATCTGCCCTTCAAAGTTCCTTTCCTGGATGCCGTACTTACCCATCACTTCTTCATCGCCCCTGTTTCCTTTACCAATATGTCCATTACAATCTGCACCAATCACAACTCTCTCGCTGTCTGGGATGCTCAGAACTACGTCATCTAGTTCCTTCCAGAATTTCTCTTTCAACTCTAGGTCACATCCTACCTGTGGTGCATAGCCGCTAACCACATTATACATAACACCCTCAATTTCAAATTTTAGTCTCATCACTCGATCTGATACTCTTTTCACCTCCAAGACATTCTTAGCCAGCTCTTCCTTTAAAATAACCCCTACTCCATTTCTCTTCCCATCTACTCCGTGGTAGAATAATTTAAACCCTGCTCCCAAACTTCTAGCCTTACTACCTTTCCACCTGCTCTCTTGGATGCACAGAATATCAACCTTTCTCCTAATCATCATGTCAACCAACTCCTGAGCTTTTCCTGTCATAGTCCCAACATTCAAAGTCCCTACACTCAGTTGTAGGCTCTGTGCATTCCTCTTTTTCTTCTGACGCTGGATCCGGTTTCCTCCTCTCTTCTTTGTCTTCGACCCACAGTAGCTGAATTTCCACCGACGCCCTGTAGGTTAGCAGTGCCGGGGGCGGGCGTTGTTAACCCGGGCCACGACCGATCCGGTATGGGATTCTTTAGATGAACGCTCATATTTGTTTGGCACAGTTTTTACGCCGGATGCCCTTCCTGACGCAACCCTCTGCATTTATCCGGGCTTGGGACCGGCCTACAGATTGCACTGGTTGTGCCCCCATAGGGCTGCATTAAAGACAGACTAAATTACATATATGTGTATAAAACGGTCTATGCGTCAATGCATGTTTTCTTGGTTATGTGTGTGCGTGTTGTGTGTATATATATATATATATATATATATAATATATATATATATATATATATATATATACCCTGATACTCACACGTGCTTGCGCGGCAAGACGGCAACACAGGAGTTATTTAGACAGCCAGGGTTTTAAACATCATTTGTACATTGTTTAAAATATTGTACATATCGTAGGAGTGCTTCCTACGG
>NC_084658.1:18018100-18070351 GCF_019802595.1 Syngnathoides biaculeatus | reverse complement strand
ACCATAATCTCCATTGCTCTATATTGTTGACCCCAAGTATTTGAGGTCGTCCACCATCGCTATCTCTTCTCCCTGGAGCTTCACTCTTCCTCCTCCGGCCCTCTCATTCATGCACATACGAGTATATTCTGTTTTACGTACGTACCTCCATCTTTCTAACTGTTCCTCCGCCTGATCACAATATCATCTGCGAACATCACGGTCCAAGGGGAATCCAGTCTAACCTCGTCTGTCAGCCTATCTGTTACTACTGCAAACAAGAAGGTGCTCAGCGCGGAACCCTGATGCAGTCCCACCTCAACCTGAAATTCTTCTGACACACCAACACCACATCTCACCGCTGTTCTGCTACCCTCATAAATGTCCGGTACTATTCTAACATATTTCTCCGCCACACAAGACTTGCGCATGCAATTCCATAGTTCCTCTCTTGGTACTCTGTCATAGGCTTTCTCTCGGTCTACAAAGATACAATTTAGCTCCTTCTGACCTTCTCTGTACTTTTCCACGAGTATCCTCAAGGCAAATAGTGCATCTGTGGTACTCTTTCCTCTGTTTAGCCTTCCCCACCTCTACCTCTGCCCTACGACGCATCTCAATGTATTCTTTACGCCTCTCCTCAGTCCTCTCCGTGTCCCACTTCTTCTTCGCTAATCTCTTACCTAGGATGACTTCTTGTATTTTGGGATTCCACCACCAAGTCTCCTTCTCCCCTTTCCTACCAGAAGACACCCCAAGTACTCTCCTGCCTGCCTTTCTGAATACCTTGGCAGTAGTATTGCAGTCTTCTGGGAGCTCTTCCTGTCCATCTAGAGCCTCTCTCACCTCTTTCTGGAAAGCCACACAACATTCTTCCTTTCTCAACTTCCACCACCTGATTCTCTGCTCTACCTTTGTCTTCTTAGTCTTCCTACCCACTACCAGAGTCATCCTAAACACCACCATCCTATGCTGTCGAGCTACACTCTCACCCACTGCAACCTTAGAGTCGGTAACATCCTTCAGATTACACCGTATGCACAAAATATAATCCACCTGCATGTTTCTACCTTCGCTCTTTTAAGTTGCTCTATGTTCCACTCTCTTCTGGAAATAAGTGTTCGCCACTGCCAATTCCATCCTTTTTGCGAAGTCAACCACCATCTGCCCCTCAAAGTTCCTTTGTTGAATGCCGCACTTACCCATCACTTCTTCATCACCCCTTTTTCATTTCGCCCCCATGTCCATTGAAATCTGCACCAATCACAACTCTCTCTCTCTTTCTCTTTCTCTCTCTCTGTCTCTCTCTCTCTCTCTCTCTCTCTCTCTCTCTCTCTGTCTCTGGGATGCTCAAGACTACTTCATCTTGTTCCTTTGAGAATTTCTCTTTCAACTCGAGGTAACATCCTACCTATGGGGCATAGCCACTAATCACATTATACACAATACCCTCAATTTCAAATTTCAGCCTCATCACTCGATCTGATACTCTTTTCAGCTCCAAGACATTCTTAGCCAGGTCTTCTTTTAAAATAACCCCTACTCCATTTCTCTTCCCACCTACTCCATGATAAAATAATTTAAACCCTTCACCTAAAGTTCTACCTTTACTCCCTTTCCACCCTTTTTCTTGGATGCACAATATATCAACCTTTCTCCTAATCATCATGTCAACTAACTCCTGAGCTTTTCCTGTCATAGTCCCAACATTCAAAGTACCTACATACAGCTGTAGGTTTTGTGCATTCCTCTTCTTCTTCTTCTGACTTAGCCGCTTTCTTCCTCTTTTTTTTGTCTTTGACCTACTTTATCTGAATTTCCACCTACGCCTTTGATAAGGAAGTTATTACTATGTTAGTTATCATGATAAAAGTATATAATTACTACTATAGTTTCTGTTAGGATTGTTTTATCCTTGTTTCTGTTAGTCTTCGTCTGAATTGTTCTCTTTGTGAGCTGCGTGAGTATCTTGAAGTGTGACCCAGTGACACGTGGGAGGCTATGCCCCCCTGCTGACCTCAACCTGATACTCCTGAACACTGGGAAGCGATGTCTCCATCCTGGCCTCAGCATATTTCCCTTCTGATCTTAAGCAGATACTCCTCAACACAGGGAGGAGATAATGCCCTTCTACCGCAAGAGGATACCCCCAAATGCCATAAACATGTCTTGTCTTGCCATGCTTTTTCTCTTGTGGACACTCTTGCAGCCTTGAAGAAACATGTACCTTAGTGTTTATGTGCTGTTGGCGTAGCCATCTGTGTCAGCATTTTCACTGTATAACCATCTAACCCTTTGACCTGAGAATGTATTAAAAAAGAGCAGACAGGGACTACCACTTTGGCAGTCTGTGGACTCACTCACACAGTGTGTCCTCCGTCTGCCCCTTGCAAGGAAAACAATCTTGGTTGGTTTGAGTTCACTCTCTACAGTCCTCAGGCTTGTCTTAGCTGTTTTTATAGGAACATCTCTGACAGCCTTGTAGAGTAACATTTCCAGGTGCGGGTGTAGGAACAATAACGTGCTGCCCAGCGGGCTGCAGATAATCAAAAAAGTTTAAATATCCAATAAATTTCATTCAATTTCACAATTGTGTCCCAGTTGTTTATTGTTGACAATTCTTTTTAATTTTATATGTTTGTTTGAAACCTGAAATGTGGCGACAGGTTGAAAAGTTCAAGGGGGCCTAATACTTTCACAAGGCACTGTAATTTAAGAGCTGTAGGTAACTCGCCAGACTGTTGCAAATCAGCTGGCACTGGTTCCACAATAGTTTTGAAAAAGTTAATTGATGGTTTCAGCTGCTGAACAGTTTTTTGGTTAACTATCAGATTCTGCAATTGTAAAAGAGGTTTCTTTGAGTGGCTTCAGATATATCATTGTATCATTCTCCGAGCTGCTTCACGTACTGCGAGCGTATTTACGTCGAAACCCATCAACATAATGAGCCATGTGAAGGGAAATTCAGTTACACCAGGGGTGCTCAATGCGTCGATCGCGAGGCAGTTTTGGTTGATCGTGTGACGGCGTGCCCCACCCCCCCCAAAAAAGAGGTTAGACAATCATCCACCTCGTCGCTTGATTCAGGTGTGGCCAATACGTCGAGCGTACGTACGTAAAGGCGCGTTCTAGCAAGCCGGGCTCCTATTTATGGAAGTCGCAGCAATGCGCGTGCACCCCACCTCCCTCCACCACACCCCCCACTTCGCTGGTCGATTGCGAGAGGTTGGCTGCTTGAAAAGTAGATCTTGGGGAAAAAAAATCTGGACACCCCTGACTTACATTGAAAACATTTCTGGGATATAACAGAGGTAATGTTTCAGTATCTAACTATAATAAATATGAGATTGTGATTGACTTGCTCTAAGTTCTAATGTTAGACTAGTCTGTCCATATCTAAATGAGCATTTTCCCCTGTGGTCCCGCGTTATCTTGAAGTTGAAAACTTTTCCCCTCCCCATGCTTTCGGAAGATATAGATAATCTACTGCTACTTTTCATCAATGGATTGACATTAGATAGTGCCATAAATTACGTGACATTATAACAATACATCATGATGAAATAAAATGATTTGATTATATGAATATTTAGTTTTGAAATTTAATGTCTAGTGACCTCTTTAAAAATGTCTGTCTCAGTCTGTGTAGTGTCAATTAGGATTATGGTATTAGGTAACAACTACATACTCGGGTATAACAACTCAGTAAGTTATTTTAAGGTCTTGAGATTCCATCCCTCATCACAGCCGCAACGTTAATTCTGCAGGCATGACTGGTGGACCACACCCGTAACTTTCTATCTGCGGGCATGACTGACAACACCCGTACATTTTTTAAATGTGAGTGACTGCACTTAAATTTTGCTTTCCTACACTTTGATTTCGAGCTCTTGACCATCATTGCGCTCCTCCACGGTGTTCTACCTTACCTCAGGTTGGTCTTAGTTTTCACCAGAGAGACAACATTCATGGCATTTGAGATTTTCGAGGTGAAACTGTCCAAAAGTTCATCAACTGTCTCAGCATTCACAGCCAACATAAACTTAGTGGCAATACTCTCATTTATCTATCTTTTCTTCATAAAGAGTTTTCTGAACGTATGGAAGAATCTGTAATTTTAAAAAAACTAAACAAAAATGGTGAGAAATAGCCATGTCCTTAATTTCAATTGATAGAATCTCAACATCCTTAGAGATGACCAGGTCTAAGATGTGAACTTGAGTGTGAGTTGGGAGAGGTCAAATGTTTCTTTTATGGCAAAGAGTTCTTTGGATTTTTTTTTTCCATGTTGTTGTCAACATGAATGTTAAAGTCCCCTGTTATTACAAAATAGTTGTAGTCAGTAAAAATAATGAATCAGAATCAACTTTATTTGGCCAAGTGTGTAAAAAAACACCTAAGGAATTTTTCTCCGCCAGATGGTGCTGCCCTGGTACGACATACAGAACAAAGAACAGCAAAACAGCAAGAAGAAAAAACAAGAGACATTTCTATTTATTGGAACTATTCCTTATAAAAGTCATGATGTAAGATGTTAAATATTCTTCATTTAGAACAGGTACGAGATAATTGTGTCAACGTCCCACATTATGTAAAACTTGTTCCTTTACCCGTTCGCGGTTCCTGTAATAGACTAGTGCATTGACAGTGCAGTGACAGTTGTGCAAAGGGAGCAGGTTAAAGTGACGACTCGTGCGATAGTCTACAAAACAAAATACTAATACTGTTCTTGATTGGACCAGCAGAATGGGAGTGTCCTGACAATGGCACAAGGAAAAACATAGTAAATTTGCTGATTAAGAATGTAAAGACTTATTTGTCAGAGGGAAAGAACTGTTCGAATGCCTGCTAGTTTTGACTTGCATTGATCTGTAGCGCTTTCCCGCCGGATAGAGCTGGAAGAGCTGGTGGCCAGGATGTGGAGTATCTGAAAGAATCCTGCCTGCTCTGGACCTCGTCCGCGTTGCGTGTAAGTCCTCAATAGTGGGTAGAGTCATGTCGATATTCCGTTCAGATGTTCTGATTGTTCATTCCAGTCGGAGTTTATCCTTTTTTGTGGTGGCCCCAAACCAGGCTGTGATGGAGGTACACAGTACTGATTGGATGACTGCTGTGTAGAACTCTCTCAGTAGCTCTTATGACAGGCCGTACTTCCTCAGAAGCCGCAAGAAGTACATTCTTTGCTGGGCTTTTTTGAAGATGGAGTTGATGTTCATCTCCTACCTCAGGTCCTTTGAGACTGTAATTCCCAAGACCTAGAAGGTGTCTACAGTTGCCACAACACAGTTGGACAGTGTCAGGGGCAGCTGTGGTGAAGGTTGCCTCCGAAAGTCCACAATCATCTCCACAGTCTACATAGCAGTTTTGAAAAATCTTCCATAAATTTTCTCTCATATCTTGGAGGCCCATTAATTGTGACAACAATAATCTTTTGTTCCCCTTTAACTAAAAAACACAGATATTCAAAGGAGCTAAAATCACCCGGTATAATTTCATTAAAAGTTCAAATTAACAGCAATACCACCACCTTCTTTCCATATTTGGCACTTGTTCATAAAATTAAAAATTGCTGGTGTCACCTCATTTAAAATACTACTAAAGCTACTTTGTACACCACATGTTAACAAAAAGTCCAGCTCATTGGTTTAATGATGTCATTAATCAACAGTGATTTACGTATTACCCAATGGCCATATATTAAAAAGAGCTAGTCTAATTTACATTTTATCCTCATTGTTTGTCCAATTGTTTTTTTTTTTTGTTTTTTTTTGCCTTATCTTTTTGACGAACCTTCTGTCCCTGGTAATTACAGTGATTGAAAAATAACAGATCTCAATAATACTTTGAGTTATTCTGAAAAAGACCCTGAATATGTTAGTCCTTTTCACAGATAAGATAATTTATACGTGGAGGATGGGCCGAAAATGAGCAACACCGCCCGGCTGCGATGAGCCGTGATGGTTCATCTATGCCGCGGAAGTGGATCGGATGGGGAGGCGGTTTGGCCGTGATCGCATATCATCTGAATATGGCTCAAAACAATAGTGTAATATTGCCTTCACTCGGCTGTGTGGTGTTCTCCTTTTTGAAAAGAGCTTCAGTGTCAGAAGGGGCGTGTTCGTCTCCCATAGTAAGGTGCACCACGTGTTTTCATTGGCGAATGTCCGGATAACGTCACTGACAGAGGATGCAGCCAATATGGCGACCACTTGGATGTCGTAGAATGACTCTTCTGCAACTTTGCGCATGGATGACACGCTCTCTGCTCACATTTATTTTTTCGTATAGACATTGAAGTGAATAATGTTATATGTATTTTTCATTACAGAATCTATTTTAGAATGTTTATAGGGATGACACTTGACCGTTGATGACAGCTATGCAAAATGTAGACAAACAATGCCCGTGACTCCACCCCAAACAAGCAGTATCAAAAGGATGTACTGTATGATAACTGACAACTGCAGGCAAGCTTATGTTCTGATATGTGGAGGATTTTTAATTTGAATAAAATAGTACGTACTCTTAAAAAACGCAGTATTACATACCAGTCAATCATAGAATATAACTGCTCTTTGTCGGAAATTTGATAGTATACTTCCTTGGGAAACTTGGTTGTTGAGTAAGCAAAACTGCGACAGTTACAGGCATTGTGCGCGAGAAAACACTACTTGTAATACTTTGAATTAGATTAATGAAATTGAACTTTCCTTGTTACCTCACTTTCATATGGAGATTTTATCAACATATGCTGCTTTAAAACTTTCAACTTTAAATTGCTTTTTGAAATGAATTGTGCTCTCCATGAGACCTGTTTTCACCTTATCAAAAATAATTTGTGCGCCATAAAATTGATTGAAATAAACTCTGGCGAAGTGACGCAGCAGCCCGACGCCATCCGACGCACACATCGACATATTTCGTACGCGGATCTTTTGTTATGTTCTGAGAGACCGATTACGTGGTCTGCCCCAAACTATTATTTTTTTTTTTTTTTTTAGTAGCTGTATACACACCCACCTGTCATTTGGAACCCATGAAGCTCTCGTCTTCCGTACCCGTGTAATCCATTTTTCACGATGAACCGGGCCTCTTGCAAACTTATGAAGGCTAAATCCATTCTCCCGAGTATTGAAGCAATGTCAGAAATGCAACAAGCCGGCATTTTGGCTAACACGAAGGAACAATGAGCTACCTTATCTGAGGTAAAACTAATGGAAACAAACGAGTCCACTTGGGGGTGCATCTGTCCTTTACGTCACTTCCTGGCATGTATTTGGGATGTGGGAGGAAACCGGAGTGCCCGGAGAAAACCCATGCAGGCACAGGGAGAACATGCAAACTCTACACAGCTGGGGCCGGGATCGAACCCTGGACCTGAGAACTGTGAGGTCAACACTATACAGCTGAGCCACTGTGCCGCCCAATTTGAAGAAATATTGATAATTTTTAAAATAGCTCTTAGTCGTGTTGTAGAAAATCTAGTCGCTGCCGATGCTGCTGAATTGGAGATAGGCAACCTCAAGTACTCATGGGTTCAGACAGATGGCAATAAATCCTGGGTGCTCTGCCATGTACTGCACCGGATAGTCTGGTTAGTCTGCCATTTTCTGGTGAATATGTTGACTCTTGTGGCAAAAAAAAACATTTCTTCTGTTTCCATGGGTATGGAGGAGCATTTACATGCACACCTCTGGATATAGAAAAATAAATAAATTAAAATCTGTTCACATTCACAAACCTCTACAGCTAATTTCAGTCCAGTACACAGAACCATCCACCACATTAACATTTCTATTTTAGGCATTCTGTGCCCAAACAAATTCAAAAGATACTGGTTTACCGCTTTCATTATAAAGTGGTTTTGCTCATGGTGGCTTGGGAAAATTGTGACTAAGATGGGGATGGACGGTTCTGGGTACTGTCTGGTTATGGCATCAGTTTACCACGTGAAAATATATATATGGTGAAGCAAGTTATGACCAGCTACTGCTCTCAAATCAACGTGAAAATTTTTTAACGTATTTTGTTCATTCAAATCCTTATTTTTAGAAATATACTAACTTAGACTAAAATTTCTTTAAACTGAAATAATGACTTAAAAATAACTGCAATATCACTGCCTTTTTTTCCCCTTAGAAATTTGTTCATAAGATAAAAAATTGCTGATGTTGCCGCACTTAAAATGCTATTACAGCTACTTTCTGTTACCATGTTTCATTTCATAACAATAAAATCCAGATCATAGGCTGATGTGTGAATACAGTTGGCTTACCACTGCATTTTGCCCTTGAAGGCTTGTGTTCAGCGCATTCAGATGTCGCGTTATGTCAACTAAAAATCCCAAATCAGCCAGCAAAACAGGATCATTTAATTGTGGCATGGGTTGTCCCTTTTTAGTCAAGAATTGTCCAATTTCCTCCCTGAGAGAGAAGAAGCGCTGCAGCGCAGACCCCCGACTGAGCCACCTTACGTCGGTGTGATACAAAACATCTCCGTATTCAGCCTGGATGTCGAGAAGAAACTGTTGAAACTGGCGGTGGTACAGCGCTTTGGAGCGAATATAATTAATAGTCTTTATCACCGGTTTCATAACATTATCATATTTCATATATTTGGCACAGAGAACTTCTTGATGAATAATACAGTGGAGTTTAATAGCGCTGCCTCCTTCTTCGCTGACTTTGTTACAGACAAGGCTTGATAATCCACTCCGCTCGCCAGCCATGGCAGGTGCGCCGTCCGTAATAATCCCGGTGACTTTATTCCACTGTAGTTTCATGTCATCTACGGTGGAACAAACAGAAACAAATAAATCCGTTCCTCTTGTTTGGCCCTTCAGACTCTGGAGGTCCAGAAGCTCTTCACTCACGTTCATGTCATTGTCCACTCCTCTTAAAAAGATCAGTAACTGAGCGTTGTCGGACGCATCCGTGCTTTCATCGCACGCTAACGAGAAAAAGTCAAACTCAGTTCCTTTTGCCTCTAACTGTCTCTTAATATCTAATGAAACGTCTTCAATTCTCTGTACCACAGTATTAGGAGCCAGGCAAATATTGGCAAACTCTTGCTTCTTCGCGGGACAAATTTTCTCAACCATTTTCATTACACAGTCTTTAATAAATTCACCCTCAGTGAAAGGTTTGCAGTGCTTTGCAATCAGCGTTGCCACTTTGTAGCTTGCCTTTGTGGCATTTTCATTTGACTCACGGACTCTTGTGAAAAAGCTTTGCTGTGCCGTTAAAACAGCTTCCAGTTGCTTCACTTTTTCACCACGTTTGTTCCCAGTTAGCTTGTCGTAGCTAGCATGTTTCGTCTGGTAGTGCCTCTTGATGTTGAATTCCTTGAAAACAGCCACAGTCTCTTGGCAAATTAGGCAGACACAGTTGTTTCGTATTTCAGTGAAAAAATACTCAAATTTCCACTTGTCCTGGAAGCGGCGGCCCTCGCGGTCAACTTTCCTTTTTTTGTTTACAGACGCCATGTTAGAAATGGGCTGGGCTGAAACGATCACGCAAGGTCAAGGGTCACGGCGGCCAGAGTACGGCCACAGGGCTACTGCCATCTTCTGGTGAAATGAAAAATATGAAAAATAGCTTTTTGTACACATGTATTTTATACTGTGGTCAACAGTGCTGGCGGGCCGCATATTATTGATTTCATGATAGAGGCCGCGGGCCGGTAAAAATTTGTCCACGGGCCGCAATTGGCCCGGGGACCGGACTTTGGACAGGTCTGTTTTAGATGGTTGATGATGTTTGACTATTATTATTATTATTCATTTATTTTATTATTTGAATATTTATTGTATGCGTGTGTCTGTGTGCGCACGTACGTGGATGTGTGTGGATGTGAGTGAGAACACTGTAGTGCTGCATGTAATAAGCATATGCAATAGTTTCACCCCATTATTGGATAAACAGCAGTAGTTAATCAGAAATGGAAAGTCAAATGTGATCATCAGCTTTTCTGTACTGTGAAGTCTACATGTCAATTAAAAATTGAGAGATTCTGGACAATTTTTAAAATTACAGGCCAAACACTTTTCTGGATCTCAAATGCTAGGTGTTTCTGGAGAAATGGGCCTGTATTGACATTTGATGGCATTGGATGATACACACTTGAGTCAACCATTCAGTTTTTATACTGTTTTATTTTCACATTTGTCTGACAGAGGTATAGATGACACTTGTTTACACTGGTAAAAGTTGAAGACCTGGACGAAAGGAAATTTGAGCTTTCAAAACTGACAGAAATAATATCGGGGTGCACTCCAAATGAAAATGTTTTTCCTCTTTCACAGAGACTCAGAGAAGTCAGGAGGGAGCTACATTGTTATCAACCCAATTCTTCATGTTGGAACGGAGAAGAGTCTCCTCCCGTTAGACTGCATTACCATTCAGACCTATTTATCCAAGTGTTTGGGTTACTTAGATGACTGGCCAGCCAGATTGCAGGTTGCAAAGGAATCAGGTGTGTGTAATTTCTTCTTAATACATGCAGAACATTTGCCCCAATATACGGTAGGAAGCCTTGACCTCTTTCACTCTGACCATGTAAGCTGTCGTTTTCCAGGCTTTTTCCGGACTGGCTGTCCTATTTCAAGGACTGTTGGGGGGTATTGAAACCCATCTGGGAATTTGCCAGCCATTGTATCAGAGTTGTAACAGAGTTGTCACATTGTCAGCTGTTACCATAGTTTAAACACCCAAGACTCAGTTGCACTTTGATGTTATCATGCATAGTTATGTTAAAAAGTGTTTGCCACTTCTTGATTTCTTATTTTTTGCAAGTTTGTCACACTTAAATATTTCCCATAATCAACAAAATTTAAACATTAGTCAAAGATGACACAAGTACGCATAAAATGTAGTTTTTCAATGATTTTGAATGAGTGATTGCACCCTCATTAAAATCCATGATTTACCATACTGAACTTCAATTTCTTGAGCAACACCCAGCCCTGATACTGCCACACCTGCTCTTAATCAAGAAATCATTGAAATGGGATTTGCCTGACAAAGTTAGGTAAAACTTGAAGTTCAGGAATAAATGAGAGCGAAAGCAACTGAGAGCTATCAGAATCAGAATCCTCTTTATTTTTGCAAGCTTTGTCTCTGGTAGTTGGGGCCGCTCTCGTACGACAACAGACAATCAGTTGACAGAGAATACATTTGAGAAATAAAAACATTGTGAGAACAATCACTGAGCAATAAAAGATTGTTCGTAATTAAAAGATTGTAATTCTAATACAATCAATGCATGAATAAATAAAACTATAATTGTAAAGTAGGTGTTTAATAAGTTAATTGCAAGGAGGAAGAAGCTGTTGGAATGTCTGCTAGTTTTAATTTGCATTGTTCACTAGCGCCTAGCTGAGGAAATGAGCTGGAAGAGTTTATGACCAGGTTGTACTGTAGAGGGTTCGAGATGATTTTGGATGCTCATCTTTGTCAGGGTTCAGGCTGCAAATAGGATCCAGATGGAGAGATTACAAGACAGTGAGATTATAAATTGTTTTTTGTTTCATGCAATTAGGATGACAAGCTATATCTGCTAGACTCTCAACATGCCAACCCCTACACAACTCATGACACACACACACACACGACTCAGGGCGCTCGAACAACAACCCTGACAGTCTTTAATTCAAGCAACGTGCAAGTTCTCAAGGGTGGGTAGGGGCATTCTGAGAATCTTTTCAGATGTTTTGATTGTCCATTGCAGTCAGTTTGTCCGGCTGTGTTGAGGTACACTCCTTTGTGTAGAGAGAGAGAAGAGCAGTGGGATGCGGACACATCCTTATGGTGTTCTGGTTTTAAAACGTATTACACAATATGTTGAAATCACCGAACTGTCACAATAATAGCGCTGCTACAGGAAAAATGAGAGTTAAGGGTGGTAAATGCTCTCGGGTAAAAGTGTTCTTCTGTCTGTTGGTCCTTGTTTTTATACATCTGAACAACCTTTTAGATGGCAGGAACTCAAACAATTGAGAATCGGGGTGTGTAGTGTCCATAGAAATGTTTAGAGCTCTGCTGAGGGACTGAGACGATTAATATCTGCCACAGAGGTTAGAGGGCAGCCAGCAATCTTCTGTGCTAATTTAATTGTCCTCTGAAGCCTGACCTTGTCTGTCTCAGTGCATTTCCCACACCAGATGGGGAGACAGTACGTTAGCAAGCTCTTGATGAATGAGCAGTAAAAGGCTTACATCCAGGTATTTTTTCCTGAGCACTCACAGGAAGTGGAGACGCTGTTGAACCTTCTTGATGACTGCTGAGATTTTATCTGGCCAGGAGTGGTCCACAGAGATCAGGATTCTAGGAATCTGGATGAAGAAGAATGGAAGAAGTATAATCATCTTTTGTCATAAACATGGATGCATCATCTTCTTCTTTTCCTTTCGGCTTGTCCCCTTAGGGGTCGCCACAGCGTGTCATCTTTTTCCATCTTAGCCTATCTCCTGCATCTTCCTCTCTAACCCCAACTGCCCTCATGTCTTCCCTCACCACATCCATCAACCTTCTGTTTGGTCTTCCTCTCGCTCGTTTGGCTAGCAGCTCCATCCTCAGCACCCTTCTCCCAATATACTCACTCTCTCGCCTCTGAACATGTCCAAACCATCAAAGTCTGCTCTCTCGAACCTTGTCTCCAAAACATCCAACTTTTGCTGTCCCTCTAATGAGCTCATTTCTAATCTTATCCATCCTGCTCACTCCGAGAGAGAACCTCAACACCTTAATTTCTGCCACCTCCAGTTCTGCTTCCTGTTTTCTCTTCAGTGCCACTGTCTAATCCGTACATCATGGCCGGCCTCACAACTGTTTTATAAACTTTGCCCTTCATGGTAGCAGAGAATCTTCTGTCACATAACACACCAGACACCTTCCGCCAACTTTTCCAACCAGCTTGGACTTGTTTCTTCACTTCCTTACAACACTCACCATTGCTCTGAGTTGTTGAATGCACACATGCGAAAACTTTTTTTCTGCATTTTACCCATCATAGTGAACACACACTTTTTCGAGCACATTGGAACAGGCCGCAGTTGAAGCAGTTTGGGGTATCACTGTCTTACTCAAGGACACACAGCAGTGAGTCCCAGGGATGGTCCAATCGGGGTCTAAAACCTAGGTCACCCATGGTGGCAGGCCATGATCTGAACCATTGGGCCACAGACTTTTCCCACATTCTCGGCACACATTCGCTTTTGATGAAAACTGAAGATGGCTCAGTTCTGTTCCTCCTGAAGTCCACAATGATTTACTTCATTTTTGTTGTGTTCAGTGCCAGGTTATCTGAACACCATGTTGTGAGTTTCTGGACGTGCTCTCCGTAGCCTGCCTCATCTCCCTTTGATATCAGCCCAACCTCTGTTGTGTCATCAGTGAGTTAGAAGATGTTATTGTGGACTGGGCTGTAGTAGAAGGTGTAGAGACAGTATGTGGCGGGGTGGGGCCCTCAACACGCAGCCCTGTGGTAAACCAGTGCTCAGTGTGCAGGTGGAGGAAAGGTGCGAGCGGATTTGCACAGTCTGGGGTCTTTTGGCCAAAATGTCCTAAATCCAGGTGTATGTGAAAGAGGAAAGGACATGTCTGGTATGATTGTTTTCAAGGTCGAGCTATAATCCACAAAGAGCATCGTAGTGTAGCTCTGCCATTGTTCCAGGTAAATCCAACCCGAATTGAAAGTATAACATACAATGATTCAATTTGTGCCATTTTGCAATTTGTTTTAATGAGTGAGGGATGACTGGCTGCTACATCCATCCAATTCATAGACGTACTCACACAGACTGTCCACGTTGTTGACCGTGAGAAAGTCCTTCTGCATCGCTCACCACCGGTGTTTAGTCAACAAAACGGTCTGTACAATGTATATCGAAGACGAGCTACACACACTGATCATGTTCACCCTTGAAAATCATGGCTAAAGTAAAAAAAGAAATGCTTTTATGTTAAGATGCAAGGACTGTCTGAGTTGGTGAAATAGAAGAAAAAGCGGTGAAAATGGGTCAGATTTTCTCTTTTTCCAGTGAGAAAAGTCTGCTCTAAAAAAATATTTTCAAAGCCAGAGTACTAAAGAGTTTTCGGAAGGAAACGTGTGGACAGAATGGAAGGTGGAGTACCTCAAGCGTCACATTCAGCACAAGTTATTTTAAAGCATCTAGAATTGTATGCAAATATGAGATGAGGATCTGGATCAGTCATTTGTCGGGGGAGAGCACCAAAAACTGAGAGAAAAGGAAAAAGCTGACACTGGTAAAAAAAATTGAACCCAGAGCAAGTTAAAATTCTCATCGAGAATATTCTGCTATCCATCAACAGGGATGCCTATCTGCTGTCGATATCATAATCACAACCACATGGCAAAGTTCTCGATATAAAGCGGAGTATAGTATTAAAAAAGCTGACGTAGAAAAAGTTATGCCTTTGAATTTTTTAGTTCAATCAAATGGTGCAGGATGAGATGGTGTGTAATGTTAAAATTCCACCTTGGCACAACCGCAACCAGGATGAAAGCAGAGACAATATATTGCACAAAAAGCTATTATTTTAAATACAGTGATTAAAATTCACCATAAAAATATTTGAAAGCATTATTCAGCTGTCACCATGTCACTGTAAAATATATTTTGCAAGTAATTTTTTTTCAACTACAGAGGGATTACACTCATCTGTTCTGTCGCGATTCTATTTACATCGTTTATGCACAGAATTTCTAGGCCCAGCTGAAGAGTAGAGGGGTTCTGGGTTAGGTGGCCTCAGCATGATAAATCTGCCTTTTGAAGACGATTTGGGGCACCTGGCTTCATCAAGCCTCGGTATTCAATTCCACACTCGAGCAGTTCATAGCTTAGTGTGGAGTGGCTGGGATGAGAATCACTTCCTTTATATCTGACACTGTGGTGGAGAGGAGGGTCCCATTGGGAAGTTGAATCTCAGATTCAGGAGGAGCAATATGTCTTTTTTGTCCTGGCCATAGAACAGTGGACCAGCTTTTACACCCTCAGCAGAGTCCTCAAGGGTGCATGGGAGTTCGCCCAATCAATCAATATACGTTTTGTGGACTTGGAGAAGGTGTTCGACCGTGTCCCTTGGGGAGTCCTTTTGGAGGGTGCTTTGTGAGTATGGGGTACCGAACCGCCTGATACGAATGGCTAGGTCCCTGTACAACCGGTGTCAGAGATTGGTCTGCATTGCCAACAGTAAATTGGACTCATTTCCGGTGAGGGTTGAATTCGACCAAGGCTGCCTTTGTCACCAATTCTGTTCATAACATTTATGGACAGAATCTCTAGGAGCAGCCGAGGCGTAGAACGGTCCAGGTTCTGTTGGCTTAGTCAAGCCGTGATCTTCACTGCTCACTGGAGCGGTTCGGAGCAGAGTTTGAAGTGGCTGCAATGAGAATTGGCACCTCCAAATCTGAGACCATGGTCGTCAGTTCGAAAAGGGTGGCTTGTCAAAGATGAGATCCTGCCCCAAGTGGAGGAGTTCAAGTATCTAGGAGTCTTGTTCACATGTGAGGGAAGAATGGAGCAGGAGATTGACAGGCGGATTTGTGCAGCGTCTGCAGTGATGCAGACTTTGTGTCAGTCTGTTGTGGTAAAGAGGGAGCTCAGTCAAAAGGCGATGCTCTCAATTTACCAGTCGATCTATGTTCCTACCCTCACCTCATGAGCTGTGGATCGTGACCGAAAGATTCCAGATAGAAGCGACTAAAATATGTTTCCCCCACTGTCCTGGCTCTCTCTTGGAGATGGCGTGAGAAGCTTGGTCATTTGGGAGGAGCTCAGAATAGAATCGCTGGTCCTCCACAGTGAGAGGACCCAGATGAGGTGACTGGGGAATGTGATCAGGATGCTTCCCGAACACCTCCCTGTTGTGGTGTTCTTGGGACGTTTCATCGGAAGAAGACCCAGGGAACGACCCAGGATATGCTGGAGAGACTACTTTTCCTTGCTGACCTGGTCATAATTCCCCCAGAAGAGCTTGATGAAGTGGCTGTCGAGAGAGGGAAGTCTTGGTGTTCCTGCTTAAGGTGGTGTACTCGTGATCCGTCTTTGGGTAAGTGGAAAAAGAAGGATAGATATTTACATGGCATCAAAGAAGTATTTCAAAATTGTAAAAATACACTCTTATTTCTGTATTTTTACTTCTTTGAGTCAATATGGAATGATATAAATAACGAATCAAATCAAATCACAATCTAATAAATAAATATTAAGGATTGCAACTGCAATACTAAATTGAATTGAATGATGAGGTTTTAATCTGTAGCCCTGATTTTGCACACACATTTGAACCTTTTTGACATTGCCTATTTTTCTGTTTTAAAAATCAGATATGGTCCACGACCCCCAACATTTCTCTGTTCTAGGATGTAACCCAACATCCCATAACAAAAAACTAAAAATGTGTGTGGTAAGGACCTGGAAATTAATCACAAAAGGTGAATGCAAAGGTTTTTTCAAGAAAAAGGCTTGATAATCCATGTGTGATGTGGAGGCTTGTCTATTTAGAAGATAATTCAAGACCTTTATGATTGTGAGAATATGGTAGATTTAAAAAAAATAAAGAAAAAAAACATTGGAGACCAAAATCTGCGAATATGCAGGGTCGCAAACGGTGACCTGCAAAAGGACATGGGCTCTCTGTAATTTAAACTCATAGCCTTTAATGAAATAAATATTTTAACCACATTGGAAAACAGCCCCCAAACAGGCAAGGAAAAATAGAAAACATAATTACGGAAAAAAAAAAAAAAACCTTGAGAAGGGACCACAGATGCAGGATTGCCTCTTCCAGGTCGAGTAGGCTGATATGACTGTCAAGTGGGCGATATTTATTGCATAGTATGGCGCTGTACAATGTTGATTAAAATGGCATAAGAGTCCATGTAAAGAGAGGATGTGTTTACAGGTAGACACATTTGGAAAAGTGGTTCTTTCACAGGAGCTGGCCTGATCTGTTGCAGCAGAATCCTCCAAAATAGCGACTCCAGGGAACTCATTGACCTCAGCTCTCATGCACCCTTGAGGACCCTGCCACTGTTACATAGCCAGGATGAAAACCACACTGTTCTTCATGATTCAAAGATTCACACCAGGACACACAAGACCACAGTTTTTAGAGTTTATGGTCCTGTGATCCAACTTGCAGCCACGTCTTAGACACTCGTGTGAAGGGAGGGGTGGAGCTGTCAAATGATCACTGCCTGGTGGTGTATTGGCTCTGATGGCGGGGGAATATCCCGGTTGAAACGAGCAGGCACAGATATATTGTCAGGGTGTGCTGGAATGTCAGGGAGAATCCCCTGTAAGACGCTGTTTCAACTCCCACCACGTCCTGGGGAAGGTGGCAGACATTGAGTGCATGTGGAAGATGTACTGGGTATTGTTACTAAGGTGGCCGACCAGAGCTGTGGTCATAAGTTGGTTTGGTATCCGTTGTGGAAACAACTCTTATTGCAGTTGCTGAACACCTGCTGTAATGGATGCAGTCAAGCTGAAGAAAGAGTCCTATTGGGCCTTTTTGGCCTCTGGAATTCCTAAGTTAGTCGGGACTGGCTGGCCGGCCAAGTAGAATGCAGCTTTGGTGGTTGTTGAGTACATTGAGGCATGGACGACTTCTGCATTACTTCAAGGAAATTCCACCATCCGGTGTTAGAGGAGGAAGCAATGTTCCATCAACACTGCGTATAGTGGGGGTAGGCCGCTCCTGACCTCGACTTGGGACGTTGTGAGTTACTTGAGTTACTACTGTGATACTTCGAAGACCTCCTCAGTTCCACTGACACGCCTTCCCATGAGGAAGCAGAGTTTGGCGATAGCCCAGAAACCTTTCTGATCTAGTGATGGTCTGTGTAGAGGAGTGGGCCAAAATCCCTCCTGCAGTGTGTGCAAACTGGTGAACAGCTACAGGAAACACTTGACCTCTGTAATTGCAATAAAAGGCTACTGTACCAAATGTTAACATTGGTTTTCTCAGGAGTTCAAATACTTATTTGCAGCTGTATCACACAAATAAATAGTTCAAAAATCATACATTGTGATATCTCTCTCACACTGGACATGCACCTACGATGAAAATTTCAGACCTCTCCATGATTTCTAAGAGGGAAAACTTGCAATATTGCAGTGTGTTCAAATACTCATTTTCTTCACTGTAGCTAAATGCTTCACCATGTTTGCCTTGGACTCTGCACTCCATTATTTAACCTGAGTCAGTTGATCTCAGAGTTAGACTGGAATCCCCTTGGACCATGATGTTCGCAGATGATATTGTCATATGCAGTGAAAGCAGGGAGCATGCAGAGGAACAATTGGAAAGATGGAGACATGCACTGGAAAGGAGAGGAATGAAGATTAGCCGAAGTAAAACAGAATATATGTGCGTGAATGAGAAAAGTGGAGGGGGAAGAGTGAGGCTACAGGGAGAAGAGATAGCGAGGGTCGACGACTTCAAATACTTGGGGTCAACAATACAGAGCAATGGAGAGTGTGGTCAGGAAGTGAAGAAACGGGTCCAAGCAGGTTGGAACAGCTGGCGAAAGGTGTCTGGTGTGTTATGTGACAGAAGAGTGTCTGCTAGGATGAAGGGCAAAGTTTACAAAACAGTGGTGAGGCCGGCCATGATGTACGGATTAGAGACAGTGGCACTGAAGAAACAACAGGAATCTGAACTGGAGGTGGCAGAAATGAAGATGTTGAGGTTCTCGCTCGGAGTGACCAGGTTGGATAGGATTAGAAATGAGTTCATTAGAGGGACAGCCAAAGCTGGATGTTTTGGAGACAAGATTCGAGAGAGCAGACTTCGATGGTTTGGACATGTTCAGAGGCGAGAGAGTGAGTATATTGGTAGAAGGATGCTGAGGATGGAGCTCCCAGGCAAAAGAGCGAGAGGAAGACGAAAGAGAAGGTTTATGGATGTGGTGAGGGAAGACATGAGGGCAGTTGGGGTTAGAGAGGAAGATGCAGGAGATAGGCTAAGATGGCAAAAGATGACACGCTGTGGCGACCCCTAACGGGACAAGCCGAAAGGAAAAGAAGAAGAAGAAGTTGATCTCAGAGCTCTTCTGGGTTTGTATTACTTAAGCATTTCTTTCATGTACTCAGGACTTACACTATTTAGAGATTTGTAGAACAGTAAAAGAAATTTATAATCAAAAGATGACTGAAACCCAGTGTAAGGACTTTAGAATTCGAGTTTTATGTTCTGACCTCTTTGTTCTGGTCGGAACCTGTGCTACAGCATTCTGAATCAGCTGCAGCTGTTTAATTCTCTTTTTGCGGAGTCCAATCACAAGACCATTACAGTGCATTAGTCCTCCTATCCCCTATCCTATGCAAATTAACAGGTGCAAAGCCAAGGAAAAAATGGAGTTAAGATTACGCAGCGCGCATGAAGCAATTGAAAGCATATGTGAAGGAAGGACGGATTGAAAGGGGGGCTGCCAAGCACTGTTCCCTCTAATTTTTTACGTGTCTGAGTAAACACACTAAGGCTGTGAGTACTCCCTTGACCACTGTAAGCAACATCAGACGTATGCACTGTGGTCAATCCACTGAAGTTACATGGCTCACTAAAAGGTTCAGATTACATTCCCATCAGAACATTTTTAAGAACAATCTTGTGTTTTTGCAAACTTACATTGAAAATGTCAACAAACTACATCGCTAACCAAACATAGCCAACTACGAACTATAAATTTTAAATGTCGCCTCCAATTTTGTTTCTTTTTTTTTCAACCCACAATGATATCCCCGTCTGTTTTTGTTGGTGTAAAACTGAATTACTGCTTGCAGAAAATCTTTAGCAATGCATGTTGAAAGCGAAATGATGCTCCCAAACCATTTTAAAGTTAATGTTATGTTTGCTCCAATATTTAAAATACAGAATTAGGTTTTTGGGCATTGTATCATCTGTGCGTTCATCCTCCATTAGGCTGTGCCAAGGTGGAATTTTAAAATGGCACACCATCTCATCCTGGAGTTTCTACTTTGGTTTCAGACCACACCTTTTCCACTCAAAAAAAGAGAAAATCTCATTCACCACTTTTTCTTTCATTATTGACATACTCATTAAAGCAACAGTTTTTCTTGTTTTTTTTTTCGTTTTTTTACTTTTACCATTATTATAGAGAGTAAACGTAAGCAGCATGTCTAACTCTTTGCTCTACGTTTCCCAGACTGTGTTGCTATTTAAAGGGAAAATCCAGTGCTTTGCATGAACAGTTTATCCAATAGGTCACATAATATGTACCCTATTTTGACAATGTCATGTTAAATCCTCTCTTATTTAATAGTGTTTAGAGAAGATTTTTATTGACAATTATGAGTCACATGATCTACGTGGGCGTATGTGACTTGTACCGTGCCGTTCCAAACGCTGGATTACATGGGACACCATTATGCGCAGTGCTCATTTCTCGGATTTATCCTCATCTGATGAAGAAATAGCAGTATCGGTTGATCGAGAAGACGGAGGAATACTTCCATACAGATTTGAACATGGCGGAATGACGCGGAGTCTGACTACTCGGAGGCCTACACGTGACATAAGTGCATAAACAAAGGCCCCTGGGAACTCTAGGCCGGCAGCCGCGGATGATTCTTCGGACGGGAATGACACGGAGTCTGACGAGCGAGCTCTGGCGGCGGGCCTCGAGCCGAGCTGCCAGGCGGTGGAGACCTTTAGCCGAACTTCGGTGGTGGCGGAGGCCTTTACTCTTGCTTCGGCGTCCGGGGCTAAAGAAGCGGGTGGTGGCGGACCATGAGCCGAGCTTCCAGGCGGGGGAGGCCGTTTGCCCCAGATGCCGAAACTCAGCTAAAGGCCTCCCTGAACATCGAAGCTCGCCTCGCAGCCCGCCGCCAGAGCTCGTGGCCCACCTTCGGTGGCTTCAGCATCCGGGGCTAACGGCATTCACCGCCTGGAAGCTCGGCTCGCGGCCACTGCCTGAGCTCGCTCATCAGACTCAGCATCATTCCCATCCAAAGAAGCACCCGTGGCTGCTGGCCTGGAGCTCTCGGGGGCCTTTGTTTACGCATTTATGTCGCACGTAGGCCACCGAGTAGTCAGACTCCACGTCATTCTGCCCGAAGAACCATCCGAATATTCAACATTAATTACAGCCACCGGTTCAAATCACGACAGCAACCAGTGGTGGACATCTGCAGCATTACCACTGTCCACTCCGTCCTTTGCAAAGCCGTCATCTGGCTGTGGTCTTGATAGAGGCAGCACATCCAGGAGGCTAAGAGCCTCATACCGGGAGGATCTTTCTTGTGGGTTCTGGTGGTCTGAAGGGTTGTCTCATCTGCACAATGATCTCTTGCCAGGTATAGTCAATCAATGGCATGAAGTGACTCAATAGGTCTTGTCCAATCAGCAATGGTACTAACCTGACAGCTGACACAAACACAATATAAATTATGGAATATGGCCCAAATCCCGAATGTAACCATACGGACAAGGTTAATTTAGTGTCCATCAAGGCCAGGGGGCGAATTGTCATTTCGCAATGCTGGAGGTTGAGTGTACGGCTTTCCTGCTATAATTTGTCACACATTAAGTCACACACGTCCTCTGACCTGACCCTGATGTCTGCTGTAGTATCCATAACTCCGTCATATTCCAAGTGCGGTTGCCAAGTAACATTTGTCATTAATGGTCATCTTACCACGGAAGTGTTGAAATTGCTGCTTATCTTTTTTGTTTGACAGGTCACTTTTGCCATTCACTGAGATGCAAGGAATGGTTGGAGACACTCGTGGTCGAATTGTCTAACTTGATTTTTCATTTTGCAGCATGAATTTTGATTTCAGTAACGAGTGTTACCTAGGCATTGCAATGGTCAGTATGTGCTTGCCCATGGTCTGTTGGATGCGACGCTTGTAATTGCTATATGGAGAATCAGATGAGTGCACAGCAACGTTAAGAGTCAGAACAGACCATCACAATGTAACAAGCAGGGGCTGAGGCTGTCAATGTCTTGCTTCATATTATTCGCCAAGCTGTGGATGATATCGAGAATAGCATATGCAGCAGTACCGCATTCTTTGTGGGGTTGCGGATGATGATCCATGATTTTTTTTTTTTTTTTTTAGGTTGTCACATTTGAGCGAATCAGCGCTCATTTTTTTCCAGCAAATGTTCACAGTTCTGGTGTGCATGATTATTTTAGGACCTCAAACCAAAAATAATATGGTTTGACAGCTTTATGTTGGTCTTTTTATCCTTAGCAAAGCCTTTAGTGGCTAGGTTGCGCACTTGTGACGGCCAGCTGCAACTGTTGTTTTACGTGTGTGCATGTTTTTAAACAAAAAGCGTTTTAAAATCTGTCTTCTTTCAAGTTCTCTTCTTTTAAATTTCCAAACTACGCTATGTGCAACCAACAGTAGCAAGCTAGTGACATTTAGAGTCCCGTTTCACAGTAAGAGATGGCGATAAACCAGTTGCGGCCTCCGGATTGTAAAATTTACAGGAAAAAGCCCAGCAGCGTGTGTGATAGTTAAGACAGTACATGTGCTGGTTGTCATTCATTGAAGATATTTACTTCTTTGATAGACATGACTATAACAAGATACAATCTTTGTTGTCTATAGTAGGACAAGAAAGTCATTTCAGATAAAAGTCAATGTCTTTTAGGGATGCGACTGTCGTTTGAACTGTCAGATAAAGGTTTGAATCTGGAAAAGTTATGCGCAACTCTAAGTCATTTAAGGTCATACCTGTAGTAAAACCATGATAAGAGGGAAACACCAGGGCATCATTGAAGTGGGCAGCAGTTTGCGTGGCAAGCTCCCATCATGGCTCTGCCACTGTCTGAGGGGGGGGTTACGAAGTGGCAGGGACCATTGGCCATATCCCAAAGAGGTCGGAACCAAGCTCTGCTTTCTCAATCCTATGAGGTGGACTCACAGGTGTGGGTTCACAGTTGTCATTAGACAGTGTTTGCCTGAGGAAGACCTGGTGCTGGTTTGCAATTAATTCATGGGGTGTCTGTAATTCCAACAAGTGTGATTTTGGCTGCCTGTCCAAGCCTTAGGTTTTGAAGACAGCTCATGTTGTATTCTCATACTCTTCTGCAACATGAGGTGACACGAACACTCAAATGTTTTAGCGCGTTCCTTTTTGAGCATCTCAATCCACCCCTGCGGGGGGCACAAGCCAGTCCAAATTGTAGGCTCGTCCCAAGCATGGATAAATGCAGAGGGTTGCATCAAGAAGGGCATCCAGCTACAACCTTTTCCAAACAATTATGCATGTTCATCTAAAGAATCATCTGCCCCTGGCACTATTAACCTGGAGGGCACCGGTGGGAACTTAGTCACTGTAGGTCAAAGATGAATAAGAGGAGGAAAGTGGATTTTTTGACAGAAAGAGAGGAGGAAAGCACAGAGCCTACAACTGATTTTGGGGGCTTTGAATGTTGGGACTTTGACCTGAAAAGCTAAGGAGATGGTTGCCATGATAATCAAGAGAAAGGTGAACATAATTTGCATCCAAGAGAGCAGGTGGAAAGACAGACAACTTGAAGTTTAGAGGCAGTGTTTAAATGATTTTACCATAGTGTAGATGGGAAGAGAAATGGAGAAGGGGTTATTTTAAAGAAAGAGATAGATAAGAATGTATTCGAGGTGAAATGAGTATGCGATCGAGTGATGAGGCCGAAACTGGAAATTCAGGGTAAGTATAATGTGATTTGCGGTTTTGCCCCACAGGTAGGATGTGATTGAGCGTTGAAAGAGAAATTCTGGAAGGAACTAGATGAAGTGGTTCTGAGCATCCCAGACATTGAGTTTTGATTGGTGCAGATTGTTACGGACATGTTGGTGAAGAAAAAAAGGCGTTATGAAGAAGTAATGGGAAAGTACGGCATCCGGAAAAGGAACCTTGAGGGACAGCGAGTTGCGGACTTCACAAAAAGGATGAAAATGGTAGATGTGAACACTTTTTTCCAGAAGAGGCAGGAACCAGGGGTGATCTCCAAGAGCCATAATAGAAGGACACAGGTGTATTAGACAACCTCTCTGTGGAAAGAAAGAGCCCCAGAAGACTGGACTACAACAGCCAAGGTGATCAGAGAGACAGGCAGGAGATTGTTTGCTGTATCCTTGAGTAGGAAAGGGGAGGAGATTCGGTAGTAAAACCTCTAAGTATGGGAAGTCATACAAGGAAAGAGGTTACCGAAGAAGAAATGGCACACTGAGAGGATCGAGAAGAGGAGAAAGGATTACAGAAATATGCGACATAGGGAAAAGGTAGGGGTGGCGAAGGCTGAACTAGAGGTACAAAAGGACACCGGGTTAGACACGAAAGAAGAAGAAAATGATCTCCACAGGTTGGCCAGTGAGAGGGATGGAGATGGAAGGATATGCAGCAATTTAGAGTGATGAAGAATAAAGATGGAAATGTGGTGGCTGATACAAGTAGTGTTCTAAATAAATGGAAAGAATGCTTTGAGGGGTTGATGAATGAAGAAAATGAGACGGTAGAAGAGGCAAGTGTGGTGTTCGAAAGGAAGATGCAGGACAAAGGTTTACATGGAAAAAGAGGCAGGAGATATGCTTGCATGGAAAAAGATGACACTCCTTAGCTACTTCTAACGGGACAGTTCAAAAAGAAAAGAAGTTCCCACAGCTCTGCACATCACCTTTACCATGTCTCATATAAATGAATTAGCAGTTCTTCGCTTGCATAACATAGCTAAGTGTGAATGATTGACACACTTAATCTGTGTTGAGCGATATTTTGCGATGATCTGACTGCACAAACGTGTCCCTTTGTTCGCGGCTAATTAGCTAAGCTAAACCAGGCTAGCAGTCCTAAAAGCCTTCGACGTGCACCGAGACACCAAGACTGAAGGAAGGATGTTTGAGGACACTAAAGTAATGATTGTCTTACCCGGTCCGGACTTACGTAGGTTCGGCACTAATTCAAGAATAATTATTGAGGGGAGCCCGTGACGTTACACAAAAAAAACGAGAGAAACAACTCGTAAATCAAGCCTCACCTTCTTCTTTTCCTTCATACGGCGGTTCACAAACGGTTATACAGATACATATACAGATTCTGCACACAAGTGTGATATGTAACACGAAAATAGGAAACTGTCAATGACGAATTCATCTTTGGGTTATAATGTATTATATTATGTGGCTTCTCGGTCTTCCTCTGACTCTGGAAAGATCTCGAGCTAATATCAATGGTTTCTCTGTCGACATGCATGTAAATACCATTGAAATACCCCTCGCTGAAATACTTGAAGCCCTGCTGTCTGCTTTTCAACGATATTTCACTGTTAGCTAAGAATGCGAGTGAAAAATCACCCGGTAAATCGGACAGTTTCGCTCTATTCTTTTCTTCCTGCGCCGCCCTTTTTGCTAATTGTTTGTCTGACATAGGTGCACGTGGCGTGACGTCACTTCAGGAGGCGTGGTTAAGTGCCCAGTACGGAGGGGTCAATTATCCGGAGAAGAAGATGAAGCTACCTCTTGCGTGTGTAGAAGGCAGCGCTAGTTTTTGATACCCTCAAAGCAGGATGCAGCATGACACGCACTAACGTAATTTTTCATTTAATTCAATTGAAATCCTTCATGAATATTGACAACATGCGAAGGTCTCCCTTTTCTGAGGTCTGCCACTGGATTTTAAATACGTGGAGCAGCGTGAAAGAATGTATTTTCACCAACCGATTAAAAGGCTGCACTGCTACTTGAGGAGAACAGCACAACTTTACTTTAACACAACGTTAACTTGATATGAAAATGACATTGAGAGTGACAGAGAGACTGAAAGGGTGTGTAGCAGAGCCATTCTGAGGTTCTTCAACTCCGATACTGAAGACAACAACATTAATGGTTTCAGTGAACAGGAGTAAGATGAATAAAACAATAACTTTTCTATGTTTGAGCCGTTTCACTGTCGTGTTACAGTCTCTGCTTGGAAAAAAAATATGTAAATAAATATTTACAGTCACAACATACCACCAAACAGACTATATATCCATGGCGTATGGTCAGGCATGGCTCATATATGGGGCGACAAAAAAAAAAGGCGACACAGTGTAGGCACAGCTTATTATCCATGCTGTCGTCCGGAAAATGTGATTCTGTTTCCTGTATCTCATGTTCTTTAATCAACTTCTCAAAGTATTCTTTCTATCCTTTAGCACACTACTGGCACCCGTCAACACATTTCCATCTCTATCTCAAATCACTCTAAACTGCTGCACATCCTTCTCATATCTATCCCTCAGTCTGGCCAACCTGTCAATATCCTTTTCTCCTTCTTTAGTGTCCAACCTGGCATGTATATCCTCATATGCCTCTTGTTTAGTATTCGCCATCTCTACCTTTGCCCAACGTCATGTCTCAAGTATTCATTTTGCCTTTCCTCAGTCCTCCCTGTCCTGCTTCCTCTCCGCTAACCTCTTTCATTGGATGGGTTCCTGTACTTTGCGGTTCCACCACCAAGTCTCCTTCTCCTCTTTCTAACCAGAAGACAAACAGAATACTCTCCTGCTAGACTCTCTGATGACCTTAATTGTAGTGGTCCTGTCTTCCAAGAGTTCCTCCTGTGTTACCTCTTCTGAAAGGCGGGATGACACTCTTTCTTTCTCAGCTTCCACCACATGGTTTTCTGCACTCCCTTTGCCTTTTTAATCTTCCCATGACCAGATTCATCTTACACACCACCATCTTATGCTGTCTCACTACACTTTCATCTACCACTACAGTCTATAACCTCCTTCAGTGTACATCCATCCATTTTCTACCACTTTTCCGGGTCAGGTCGCGGGAGAAGTAGCTTCAACTGGGATACCCAGGGTTCCCTTTCCCCAGCCACCTCTTCCAGCAGGATCCTGAGGCGTTCCTAAACCAGGCGAGAGACATAGTCTCTCCAGTGTGTCCTTGGTCGTCCCCGGGGTCTCTTTCCGGTGGGACATGTCCGGAACACCTCACCAGGGAGGTGTCCGGGATGTTGCAGATCAGATGCCCCACCCACCTCATCTGGCTCTTCCCGAATCACCGAGTTTCTCACCCTATCACAAAGGGAGAGCCCGGACACCCTGTGGAGGAAACTCATTTCGGCCACTTGTATCCAGGATCTTGTTCTTTCGGTCACGACCCACAGCTCGTGCCCATAGGGGATGGTCGGAACGTACATCAACTGGTAAATTGAGAGCTTCACCTTTCAACTGAGCTCCCTTTTAACCACAACGGACTGATACAAAGTCCGCATCATGCAGACGCTGGATCGATCCGTCTGTCGATCTTCCGCTCCATTCTTCCGTCACTCGTGAGCAAGACCCCAAGATACCTGAACTCCCCCATTTGGGGCAGGAGCGCATCCCTGACCCGGAGAGGGCACACCACTCTTTTCCAACTGAGGACCATGGTCTCAGATTTGGATTAATTCATTCTCATCCCACCCGCTTCACAGTTGGCTGTGAACTGCTCCAGTAAGCATTGGAGATCACGGCTTGATGAAGCAAACAAAACCACATAATCTGCAAAGTGGAGAGATGTGATGCTGAGGCCAACAAACCGGACACACTCCATGCTTCGGCTGCGCATATAGATTCTGTCAATAAAAGATATGAACAAAATCGGTGACAAAGGGCAGCCTTGGCGGAGTCCAACTCTCACCGGAAACAAGTCCAACTGATTGCTGGTAATGTGGACTCTCATTCAACTAAGTCTTCTCTGAGATAAAGTTGAAGCTTTCTGCTTGACACAGGCAGAAATATTTTTACGGAGTTAAAAGCCTACTTTCATTGAGTAGCGACAGAACTGCAGTCTGGTCTGGCTGTCGACAACGACTCCAACGCCCACAGTGCATGCACCGCGAATGGCGAAGGAGGAGGCAGAAGTGCACATGCGAATCAAGTCTGGATATACGTGTGTATATATATTTTTTCCATTCATATATAGTGTTCCTGGCAGCACGGTGGAACAGCTGTAAAGCAATGGCCTTACAGTTCTGAGGACCCCAGTTCAATCCCAGCCCCGCCTGTGTAGAGTTTGCACATTCTCCCCATGCCCACATGGGTTTTCTTGGGCCCCTCCAGTTTCCTCTCACATCCCAAAAAACATGCAACATTAATTGGACACTCTAAATTCCCCCTAGGTGTGATTATGAGTGCTAGTCTTGTTTGTCTCCATGTGCTCTACGATTGGCTGGCAACCAGTTCTGGGTGTTCCCTGCCTCCAGCCTGCTGACAGCTGGGATAGGCTCCAAACACTCCTGTGACCCTTGTGAGGATAAGTGGCTAAGAAAATGGATGGATTACAGGATAAGGGTTTTGAACTTTAGACATGCTTTTAGACACCAGTATTATTTTGAGCACAACTGTTTATCACAAGATGTTAAACCGTTTCTTGTTCCTGTAGGGTTAGTTTGGACCCTAAAGCCCAGAAGTTGGTTGGGGGCACTTCGCTATTTTCTGTCCCAATTCAGCCCAATACAAAAAAGGAAGTCTTGCAGATGAAAACCCAGCAGACGCTCTTAAGATGCCATTGGCACAGTAAGTCTAATTTTATACATGTTTATTTCCTTGTTTGTTCTCCTTAAAATGATCAAAAACATATATATAAAAATATAAATAAGTACAAATGATAATGCTTTAGTCAGGCTGTCCTCACTGAAATTTCATGAAAATCCACTGAGAAACAATAACAATAACAATAATGAAATTTTGAACATCCTAATTAACCAGGAAGGTCCCAACTTTTTGTTCTTTTCGTTTTATCAATACCACAATTAGTTTATATTCCCAATCTTTAAATGTTCATAACTTTTATGTTATTTGAACTATTGAGATCATTTAAGTAATATTTAAAGGGTTTTCAAATCCCTTTCCAATGATAGAATATATGTCACACCTAATATTCGGCATGTTTTTGCTGAAAATAATCAAGTGGCTTATCAGGATGATTGGGTTGTAATGTCTTTTAAGTGGCGCATTAATTTTTTTAGCATCATGCTGTCCGCTGCCAACAGTTTTTTTTCCTTTCCTCGTCTCCTACTGTAGTCACAGTGAAGCCAAATGCTACATACACTTCGTCATATTTCCTCGTCTTAGTTTTCGGGTGACTTTCTTTTGTCTCATTGTCTTTGTCTCTCTCTGCCTTTCTTTTAATCCCTGTTGAAAAAAATCATGTTGTTTCTTATGGGTTTGTTTAAATGTACTTCAGGTCGCCTGCTTGTTGCAATAAAAAAACGTGACACTATAGACACTAATACTCCCTGTGGACACTCTGACAATGAGAGCGCCACTGCCAACTATTGTAGTGGCTGTGCAATTACACTTTAGTCTAGTCTGAAAAAAAAAGCATGTTCCCTGGAGTCATACATGTCCCCCCCCCCCCCCTTCACACATTACGCGGGGCGCTCCCCACTATTTGAGAAGCACTGTTGTAGGTTAATGTGAGTGCGAATAGTTTTTCATTCCGTTGGCAACCACTTCAGTGTGTAGAACGTGCTAGGGTAGGCACAGCCACAACACTCATAAGGATAAGTTGCTCGGACAATAGATGGAAGGATGGATTATTATTATGATGGCGTGAATGCTGAAGAGATTTTATTCATTTATCAAAAAAATCCATCGCTGTGTTGTTTTGTATTTGTCATCTTGAGTGAAACTCTCACATAGGCTGATGTCAAAGCTAACACTAGCAGACATCAATGTCCTGCTATTTCGCTGCAATTCAGAAGAACAAGAGGATGGTGGAGGCTGTTATAATATTCCAGGATGGGGAACCTTCAAATATGCAGGCCTGCAAGGTAAGTGATATTGGAGTGCAGTAAATCCTTCCACATTCTTGATACGACATCTTCTGATTCACCTTATGAACAGATATTTTCAGATAGATAATTTATTTTTCATTGGAGTTATCATGATTGTCAATTAGTCAGAGATTTTGCTATACGCTAACAGCTCGGGACCATAGTGAGGGTTGGAAAGTCGATCGACTGGAAAATTGAGAGCTTCTCTTTTCGATTTTACTCCCTCTTTACCACAGCAGACCGATACAAAGTCTACATCACTGCAGATCCTGGACCAAGCCGCCTGTCGAACTGCGGCTCCATTATTTCCTCACTTGTGAACAAGACCGGAAGATACCTGAACTCCTCCACTTGGGGGAGGATTTCATCTCCGACCTTGAGAGTGCCACTACCCTTTTCTGACAGAGGACCATGGTATCAGATTTGGAGGTGATTTTTCTCATCCCATCCGCGTCACGCTCTGCTGTGAAATACTCTTGTGAGAGTTTGAGGACGCTGCTTGATGAAGTCAACAGAACCACATCACCTAAAAAAAGCAGAGATGCAATTCTGAGGTCACCGAACCGGACCCCTTCTACACCTTGGCTGTCCGTTGCGATTCTGTCCATTAATGTTATGAATAGAATCCGTGACAGGGACAGCCATGGTGCAGTCTAAAACTCACCGTAAATATGTCTGACTTACTGCCTACAATGTGGACCAAACTGTGACACCAGTCATATAGGAACCTGCCAGGTTTACTCAACCAATGACAGTTTGAAGTACGATATCATAGATTACATGAGTAGTGTGCTGGGTTCACGCAACCTAGGACATTTAAAGTACGATTTTCTCTCAAGGAAGGAAGACAAGAGGAACTTTTGCTCGCAAGGAGAACGTAAAGGATGTGTACAGTTACAATCTCTTGGCCGTTCTGGCCACATTAAGCACATTAAGCATGAGAAAGAGCATTAAAAGCAAAACAAGAGAGCAAATATGAGAACTTTATGCACAATTAATCCAACATTTCTCTCCTGTTTATCTATTATCTGCTCAAATTCTCTAATCACCTAAAATAGTCACTTTGCTATAATTTCAACTATCCATTCATCTTTATGATAAAGAACATGATTACACTGAGAGGAAAAATATTTGGTTTATGCATTGTCGTCATAACAGCCAGGATCTGGAAACACATCAGGCAAGTCAGATGGAATACTCTCTTCATCACGATCTGTCCCAAGCAAATCTGCACCATTTTGTTCTCCATGGGTGAGATTGCTGTGGTAAATATTCTGCTTCGGAGAGACCCCAGACAGGGAATACAGCAAAATACACACAAGGTCAAAATTGCTGCGAAAACCGCAAATAGAAATTAAAATAGATGAGATGAGAGCTTTATATCTGTCAAACACTCATCCAATTGTCTCACATGTAGGTGTCAACACTAAATGCTCCTTCATCTTGCAGGCCTTCTCGAGCCCTGGTCAGACTTCTATCAGCAGCTGTATTGTTCGGAATGAAGGTGCAATGTTGTTCCCCAAAGAGAGCGCAGACACCACTTTTTCAGCCAGGATCATGTCCACGGCTGTTCGGTTTTTGGTAAATAAGTAGCTGTGAGTTGTTCATGCACAGCCTCAAAACCGAGTCCCATTTCCCAATTTTGGACACTGTAGTGGATGTAGTTTATTCTCTCCACGTTCTTGTTGGTTGTACAACAGCAACAGAGTAAAGACTTGAATCCTTTTGCCACTTGGTCAGACAAATTATACTCATTTGGAACACCACGAGGAACACAAATGGCGTCAGTTTATGTTGGATTGTTGTCCTCTTGCCAGACAGCTGCTTTTTTGCCAATGCCAACTGCTTGGGTAAAATGGCATGTACAGCAGAAGTTAGTTCATAAGCAGACACTGGGTGAATGGATAACAGTAGTAGCAAGGTTTCAGAGCAGAGTATCCAGTCACATTTCTAAGTCATTTATCGCCACACCGCCACCAGATGTCACTGCACCACAATAGTTTGAACAAAATATCAACTTCAAACATAGTTTTACACGTTAACGCTGACTGGTTTCCCAGTTTACTTTCTTTCCCTTATAATTAAATGCATGTAAAAATTCTTGGTGGCAACATCCGTAGAAAACAATGGATATACTGAATCCCATTGCTTGCACTCACCATGAGAAACTGTTTTGGTCATTAATTCTGTGGTACAGTTATCAGGTAATAATGCGGGAATGACTTGCAACAACAGTCTTGGACTCATGCAAACTACGTAATATTTTCATGAAGCTTTTACTCGTTCTTCCACCATAAAAATCCACTGATTATTTTGTCCTGAAACTCCTGGAGCTACCTGAAACCAATCGTCCATAGTGACGTCTTCAGCTATTAGGATACTTCCACCTTTAGTAGACGTCCGAAGTGGCATTCCAGGTTTTGCTCGATTTCCATAACACAATGCTACGTCAAATTGAGGGCCCCTTCCGCTAGTCTAGGCCCATTACCTTATAGGAAGGCATACTGGTTGGTTTGATTGCTACTTCAAAATTAGACTCCTGCTAGTTTTATTCATGCTAAACTTCTCTCTGTGGTATCGCGCTGGGTCTAGTGACCAGCTGGACCAATAATCACTAGTCTCGCTAATGAGATGTCCCCATCCAACATCAAAAACGTTGCTTACCATTCGTATTCTACTCCCCAGTTTTGCCCATTATCCTCTGCTACATAAGTAAGTACAGAGTGAGGAATTATAATTAAGGCAGTTTGATTATGTGGAGAAAAAAACAGCAATCCAATGTCTAGTCTGGATACTATGTCCATAGTTTTCGTCTGTCATTTCTCTTTTAGTACAGTCTAATGTTTTTGACCCAGGTGGTTTCATAGCTGTAATTCTAGTACTGTGTATGTGTACAGGTTGTCCTCATAGGTACCACACAAACAGGAAAAGTAGAATAGTTGTCAACGTCGCCATCCAACACATAATAGCAGAATTTTACCATTTCGTCGCCATTATGATAGTGGACTCACTCCCTTAAATGTGTTGGGCAGGTTGTTTTCTTCACTGGGTTGAGATGACATCACTCTAAATACCACTGCCTCCTTTGTAACCGGACTTACAGCACCCTTAGCAGTGCGAGTGAGAGCAACTATCTTACAAATAGCCAACAAAACAAATAGTCTTTATTATTAACAATGGTTTCACAATCAAGAACCTCCTTACAATAAGACAAATGTAACCACGTCGATCTTTCTGCTATTTTTACAGCTGTAGGGGTTGTCAGGAGTACTTGATATGGACCTTCCCACTTGAGTGAATATGCCCATGTCGATCTTTCTGCTATTTTTACAGCTGTAGGGGTTGTTAGGGGTACTTGATATGGACCTTCCCACTTGGGTGAATACCAGTCTTCTTCTTCTTCTTCTTTTCCTTTCGGCTTGTCCCGTTAGGGGTCGCCACAGCGTGTCATCTTTTGCCATCTTAGCCTATCTCCTGCATCTTCCTCTCTAACCCCAACTGCCCTCATGTCTTCCCGCACCACATCCATAAACCTTCTCTTTGGTCTTCCTCTCGCTCTTTTGCCTGGGAGCTCCATCCTCAGCATCCTTCTACCAATATACTCACTCTCTCGCCTCTGAACATGTCCAAACCATCGAAGTCTGCTCTCTCGAATCTTGTCTCCAAAACATCCAGTTTGGCTGTCCCTCTAATGAGCTCATTTCTAATCCTATCCAACCTGGTCACTCCGAGCGAGAACCTCAACATCTTCATTTCTGCCACCTCCAGTTCAGATTCCTGTTGTTTCTTCAGTGCCACTGTCTCTAATCCGTACATCATGGCCGGCCTCACCACTGTTTTGTAAACTTTGCCCTTCATCCTAGCAGACACTCTTCTGTCACATAACACACCAGACACCTTTCGCCAGCTGTTCCAACCTGCTTGGACCCGTTTCTTCACTTCCTGACCACACTCTCCATTGCTCTGTATTGTTGACCCCAAGTATTTGAAGTCGTCCACCCTCGCTATCTCTTCTCCCTGTAGCCTCACTCTTCCCCCTCTACTTTTCTCATTCACGCACATATATTCTGTTTTACTTCGGCTAATCTTCATTCCTCTCCTTTCCAGTGCATGTCTCCATCTTTCCAATTGTTCCTCTGGATGCTCCCTGCTTTCACTGCATATGACAATATCATCTGCGAACATCATGGTCCAAGGGGATTCCAGTCTAACCTTATCTGTCAGCCTATCCATTACCACTGCAAACAGGAAGGGGCTCAGAGCTGATCCCTGATGCAGTCCCACCTCCACCTTAAATTCCTCTGTCACACCTAAGGCACACCTCACCATTGTTCTGCTGCCATCATACATGTCCTGTACTATTTTAACATACTTCTCTGCCACACCAGACTTACGCATGCAGTACCACAGTTCCTCTCTTGGTACTCTGTCATAGGCTTTCTCTAGATCCACAAAGACACAATGTAGCTCCTTCTGACCTTCTCTGTACTTTTCCACGAGCATCCTCAAGGCAAATAATGCATCTGTGGTACTCTTTCTAGGCATGAAACCATACTGTTGCTCGCAGATACTTACTTCTGTCCTGAGTCTAGCCTCCACTACTCTTTCCCATAACTTCATTGTGTGGCTCATCAACTTTATTCCTCTATAGTTCCCACAGCTCTGAACATCCCCTTTGTTCTTAAAAATGGGAACTAGAACACTTTTCCTCCATTCTTCGGGCATCTTTTCGCCCGCGAGTATTCTGTTGAATAAGTTGGTCAAAAACTCCACAGCCATCTCTCCAAATTGCTTCCATACCTCTACCGGTATGTCATCAGGACCAACTGCTTTTCCATTTTTCATCCTTTGTAGTGCCTTTCTGACTTCCCCCTTGGTAATCATTGCCACTTCCTCGTCCTTCACACTTGCCTCTTCAACTCTTCCTTCTCTCTCATTTTCTTCATTCATCAACTTCTCAAAGTATTCTTTCCATCTATTTAGCACACTACCGGCACCAGTCAACACATTTCCATCTCTATCCTTAATCACCCTTACCTGCTGCACATCCTTCCCATCTCTATCCCTCTGTCTGGCCAACCTGTAGAGATCCTTTTCTCCTTCTTTCGTGTCCAACCTGGTGTACATGTCTTCATATGCCTCTTGTTTAGCCTTTGCCACCTCTACCTCTGCCCTACGTCGCATCTCGATGTACTCCTTTCGCCTCTCCTCAGTCCTCTCAGTATCCCACTTCTTCTTCGCTCATCTCTTTCCTTGTATGACTCCTTGTATTTTGGGGTTCCACCACCAAGTCTCCTTCTCCCCTTTCCTACCAAACGACACACAAAGTACTCTCCTGCCTGTCTCTCTGATTACCTTGACTGTCGTTGTCCAGTCTTCCGGGAGCTTCTGCTTTCCATTGAGAACCTGTCTTACCTCTTTCCGAAAGGCCGCACAACATTCTTCCTTTTCTCAGCTTCCACCACATGGTTCTCTGCTCTACCTTTGTCTTCTTAATCTTCCTACCCACCACCAGAGTCATCCTACACGCTACCATCCTATGCTGTCGACCTACACTCTCCCCTACCACTACTTTACATTCAGTAACCTCTTTCAGATTACATCATCTGCACAAAATATAATCCACCTGCGTGCTTCTACCTCCGCTCTTGTAGGTCACTATATGTTCCTCCCTCTTCTGAAAATAAGTGTTCACTACAGCCATCTCCATCCTTTTTGCAAAGTCCACCACCATCTGTCCCTCGAAGTTCCTTTCCTGGATGCTGTACTTACCCATCACTTCTTCATCGCCCCTGTTTCCTTTACCAATATGTCCATTACAATCTGCACCAATCACAACTCTCTCGCTGTCTGGGATGCTCAGAACTACTTCATCTAGTTCCTTCCAGAATTTCTCTTTCTACTCTAGGTCACATCCTACCTGTGGTGCTTAGCCGCTAACCACATTATACATAACACCCTCAATTTCAAATTTTAGTCTCATCACTCGATCTGATACTCTTTTCACCTCCAAGACATTCTTAGCCAGCTCTTCCTTTAAAATAACCCCTACTCCATTTCTCTTCCCATCTACTCCGTGGTAGAATAATTTAAACCCTGCTCCCAAACTTCTAGCCTTACTACCTTTCCACCTGCTCTCTTGGATGCACAGAAAATCAACCTTTCTCCTAATCATCATGTCAACCAACTCCTGAGCTTTTCCTGTCATAGTCCCAACATTCAAAGTCCCTACACTCAGTTGTAGGCTCTGTGCATTCCTCTTTTTCTTCTGACGCTGGATCCGGTTTCCTCCTCTTCTTTGTCTTCGACCCACAGTAGCTGAATTCCCACCGACGCCCTGCAGGTTAGCAGTGCCGGGGGCGGGCGTTGTTAACCCGGGCCACGACCGATCCGGTATGGGATTCTTTAGATGAACGCTCATATTTGTTTGGCACAGTTTTTACGCCGGATGCCCTTCCTGACACAACCCTCTGCATTTATCCGGGCTTGGGACCGGCCTACAGATTGCACTGGTTTGTGCCCCCATAGGGCTGCATTGGGTGAATACCAGTGCTTCTTCTTAATGCTTCTCACCAAGACCCACTGTTCTGGTTCCACCAAAGTGGTGTCATGTTAACCTCAATATGTTGGGATGTTTTGTTGGAAAAAGTTGAGAATGCATCTATTATGACCAAGCAATACTTTTTCCCTTCATTTTGACTTGGGTTCTGTCTAGTGCAAGTCAAGCATGCGCTACAAATTTTTTTTGTATATGTTGATTTACCTGTCCTACCATCCCTTCTGTTGAGATATGCGTTAGCCCATGGCTCAATATAGCAGCCTATATATATATATATATATATATATATATATATATATATATATTTTTTTTTTTTTTTGGCGTAGGATAGGGTTATTGTTTGGTCATGCATAGATGTCATTTTTTAGTATGGCCCATTTTTCTTACATGCTACCTGTTCCGCTATCGGACTCTGTTGCATTTCTTTTAGCGTGTCTTTTTCTAGATTTGTAGCTGTGTCATTTATCATTATTTGAGTTTCTCGATGCAGTTTTCTTTGCTGTTTTATCCGTGAAAGCATTTTCCAATGAAATCATCTTTGTTTGATGTATTTGGAAAGCATTTGCATACAGCAACTGTTTTTGGCAGTTGTATTGCACTTAGTAATTCAACTAACAATTTTACGTGTTACTTTTTTCCTGTGGATGAAATCAAATCAAATCTAATCAAAGCTTTTGCTTTTTGCCATTTTCTCTGCCAATTCTTGGCAGTCGCGTTTTCTTCCGTCCTCCAGAAGTGGTAGCAATGGTGCTGGGTTGAGAGTTGTTCATCTTTCTATTTTGACGTGGTTGTGACAACAGCGTCGCTGGGCATGCGAGGTCTCTGTCTAGCGATAGAAATGTTATGTTTGTCTATTAAGAAGAAGCAAGAGCAATGCCTAGACTGTGGAGGAACATGCGCCACCAGAGGGTGGAGCAAAACAATTGGTGCACTCACCTCCACAGCCATTGATGCCGCTAAGACTGGTCTCCCACAGTGAGGAAGTTCACACGCTATTCTGTCTAATTTGGATGAAAAATTAGCCATCAATTTCATTTTATTTCCATGTCTTTTCGTCAAAACTGAGGTCAAAAAATGACCATTACAATCGACCATTTTATAAAAGGTGTGATCATAATTTGGCATGGCTGTGCTTAACATTAAAGCTTGTTTTATATCGCAGAGTGCCTTCTCAGCTTCTTCCTTCCATTTCAACAATTATGTCATCTTTAAGTCTTCCTACATCATCCAGCGGGCTGGAAACCAGGCCCAGAAAGGGTCTTTAGACTCAGAAGGAATCTGCCGTGGCTATAGTCTTTTTGGTATTCAATACACCCCCTGGAAACCTCAGGTGTCCTGGGATCCAGCTCAAGGGACCAAGATAAAGTGCTACTGACGCCAAAATCATGAAATTTAGTATGTTGTTCACCCCAAAAAAAATCAGCCAGAATAGAATCATCCGTTTGTTCAGAGCACGTCAGAATGTTGCCGTATATTGATTATTATTATTTTTTTTTATACTCTCGCACCATGAAAAATCTGTGGACTGTGTGTGGTTGAAGAAGAAACTATAAATGACGTATTTTGCAGTCAACTTCCGTACTTCCTTACCAGGGCGGCAGGGCTATGTGAGCCCCTGCTGTTTGAACACACCCTCCGGTCCCCCTTCTTAAAAAAGCAGGACTACCACCCCAGTCTGCCAATCCAGAGGCACGGTCCCCGATGTCCACGCAACGTTGCAGAGGTGTGTTAACCAGCACAGCCCCACAACATCCAGAGCCTTGAGCAACTCTGGGCAAAACAATCTACCCATGGCCTTGCCACCAAGGAGCTTTTTAACCACCTTGGTGACCCCAACCCCAGAGATAGGAGCCCGCCTCAGAGAGCCCAGATTCAGCTTTTTCATTGGAAGTTATCTCAGTGGAATTGAGCAGGTTTTCAAAGTATTTTCCCCACCGGCTCACACACAACCTCCTGAGTCGGGGTCAGCAGCGCTCCATCCACACTATACACAATGTTGACAGTGCACTGCTTCCTCATCCAGAGATGCCGGATGGTGGACCAGAATTTCTTTGAAGCAGTCTTGAAATCTTTCTTCATGGCCTCATTGAATTCCTCTCATGACCGTGTGTTTGCATCAGCTACACCATAGCTACATTGCACTTTTCCAACTGGTACCCATAAGCTGCCTTGGGAGATAGGGTTCCTTCTTCAGCTTGCCTCACTGTTCTCCAACATCTTTGAGAATTGACACCACGACAGGCACCACTCACTCTACGGCCACAGCTCTGGGTGGCTTTCTCAGTAATAGAAGCGCGGAACATAGTCTATTCGAACTCAGTGCTCCTTGCCACCCCTGGAAAGTGAGCAAAATTTTGTTGGAGATGAATTAAAACTCCTTCTTACGGGATTCTGCCAGCTGTTCCCAGCAGACCCTCACAATACATTTGGCCTTGCCACGTCCGACCGGAACCCCACCACCATTGTAGCCAACTCACCACCAGGTGGTGACCATTTGACAGCTCTGTCCCTCTTTTTACCCAAGTCTCCAAGACATGTGGCTGCAAGTCCGATGACACGACCACAGTCGATCATCAAACTGCGACCTAGGGTGTCCTGGTGCCAAGTGCAATGTGGGCACCCTCATGCTTCAATAGGGTGTTCATTATGGAGAACCCATGATAAGCACAGACGTCAGGTAAGCGAACACCGCTCGGGTTCTGATTGGGGGACCATTCTTTCCAATCACAGCCTTCCATGTCTCATTGTAATTGACCCCTCCGTGGATATTGCGCAATCCACGTCACTGACCAATCAGAGGCCAGAGATCTGCATAAACCAAAGCCCGTTTTTGCTCCCGCCATTTTTTCAGACAACATTGCATGGTCCAGTATAGGTTTAGTTAGCGTTTTATCGCACATTTGGGTTATTTAACAAAAAATATGGTTAAGAGGTGTAGTCACGGACTTTGTAATAGTGACGACGGGTATCCTGAAAGGCTAGTTGGTGGAATTCAATTCGTACCCTTTCCAAAACCGAAGACCCAGTACGAAAAATGCCTTCGATGGATCAAACTTTGTGGAAGACCGCATCATCAACTAAATCCATCTAATATCAACCGGAACACATATGTTTGCACGAAGGTATGCCCTACATTTGATTTTCAATACATGTCTCGTATAAATGAATTTGAAGTTCTTCGCTAGCATAACACTGCTGCGTGTGAAAGATTGACACACTGACTATCTAGTCAGAACGTGTTGACCTTACACGCTGGGCTCTTCGAGAGAGAGAGAGAGAGAGAGAGAGAGATATGAGATGAGATTCCATGTCCCTAGAGCCACCTCAACAGACCATCAACCACAAAAGCATCTACTACTGGACCAGTGTGACATTCGGCCAAGCAAGCTGGGACAATGCACGGGTTGAAATAAAAAGTTTCTTGTCATTTTCCCTAAATTTTACACACCTAAAAAGAGCTCAGACAAAGTCTTAAGTGACAAGTTAGTATGATTTTGAACACTGTAATTTAAGTAACGCAGTTGTTGACACCATCATCTTCTTTCCTCTTCTTCAATGCTAAGTCGATTGGAGACGACGCGAAAATACGTCTTATAGCACGACGCCCAGAGTTTTGTCCGATAACATGAAACATTTAGAAGGTGATAATAAATGAAGATACGTAGAAAAATGAGAAACACTTGGCATAGAGGACCCATATTTAAGGCCGAAGTCGCCGATAAGAAATTAGACCATGACCCCGCTTCCGGTAGTCTTGGACAACTGGATCTACACATGTATCTGGTGAGTAAGTCGTTGAGATTTACATGGAAGAGGTTGAAAGCGTAGAAAAGTCTGGATGCATACAAATACTTCGTTGTTGGATCGGTTCTTAATCAAGGATAAATTACACATAGTGATGGAGCCACTCAGATTTTTTTCAATACAAATACAAATATTTAAATAAATGACCCCTGATTTTACACAAACTTGCAATCATTAACTTTAATTGGGGGAAAAAAAAAGACAACGAGTTGGTTCCTCAATACACAAAGCGTGTTGTGGTCACACGTTAAACTTTGGTAAACTTCTCCCTGATATCTTTTTAAATATGCATTGTTCTCAATGAGTCCAATGCGTATTTAAAAAATGAAAATAAAGTGCTGCGATAGGCTTCAGCCCCCATACATGAACGCACATTGCGGCCACGCGTTGAACTTCGGTAAACCTCTGTTTGACCAATGTTTTTTCTTTTTTTAAATACGCATTGGACTTATTTGAGAACAATGCATATTAGAAAAAAGGAAAGAGGTTTACCAAAGATTAACGTGTGGCCGCAACACGCTTCGTGTACGTTGTAGACGACTCGCTTATTTTTTTTTTTTTTTTTTTTTTTTTTTAAACGCATTTTTCTCAAATGAGCCAAATTGGCATGATGAATACTTCTTGGGAATCTGAGATTGAGAAAAATAATTCCTACCTGAAGTGAAGTCGTGTGTATTTGGTTGGGCACCATCCATCACGTTTGATTGCCGAAATCCATCATCTTTTCTTGTCTTTTCAGCTGGTATTTCATAGAATGATTTCTTTGAATATCTCTCTCGTCTGTTGTAACAATGAACAGCACAACAAGTCTCGGGCATTGTGAATATTCTGCTTCAGTTCAATGTCCCCCACACTGTCGAGCAGCTCTTTTTGACCAGCAATATGGCGTTGTGAAATGTTGATATCACGTGCACAAGCTCTGTACATGCGACATAGAATATTAGTCTTAATTAATCCCACAATGGGGAAACCCTATTGTTATCAGTTCATAAATAATGTGGTTTTGTCAATGCAGGTGTAATGTCAGTTTTGGCTGATATTCGTGCCAACAATGACCTTGGGCATCCGGTCTGTTCTAACCTCAGACAAGGAGACTGGTTAATGGACTATATCGCCAATAGACTGATACATAGAGAAGGACCTCTGGCACAGGTAAAGCCTTAACAGCCTTAAAAGGGCTTCATATATGCATGAACATGAGAGACAAAGAAAAAGAATTACTCCCATTAAAATCCTCTGTGGCACGGTTGAGGACCTGGAAAACATTGGCCTCACAGTTCTGATGATCTGGGTTCAGTCCCAGCCCTCCCTGTGTGGAGTTTGCATGTTCTCCCCGTGCCTGTGTGGGTTTTCTCCGGCACTCCGGTTTCCTCCCACATCCCCAAAACATGCAACATTAATTGGACACTCTAAATTACCCCTAGGTGTGATTGTGAGTGCAGCTGTATGTCTTGATGTGCCCTGTGACTGGGTTGCAACTAGTTCATGGTGTACCTTGCGTCCTGCCCGTTGACAGCTGGGATAGGCTCCAGCACTCCCATGACCCTTGTGAGGATAAGCGGCTAAGAAAAGGGATGGATGGCTGGATGGATGGATGGATTGATAAAATCCTCTCAGTAAAATCTGACTTGTGTAATTGAAAAATCATCATGACTATGATTTGTCTTCAGGTTGGACAATGGCTGGAGGCAATGTTTACTTATCTGAAGCACATCCCACGTTATCTTATCCCCTGTTACTTTGATGCAATCCTTGTATCCACTTTCACCACAGCTCTGGATGCAACTTACAAACTCATGTCAAGGTAGTTGTTTTGTAATCATGCAACTTTGAAGTCTATTTTATATGATTATTAAATCAAAAAATAACCTCAAGTCTAAGTATATTTTATGTTTTATTTTTCAGTTTCATTCAGAGTGGCTCTAGCTTTGTACGACACTTGGCTTTGGGTTCTCTTCAGATGTGTGGTGTCGGACGCTACCCTGGTCTTCCTTCTCTTTCAGTCAAAATTGCGAATGTTCCATATTGCGTCAGCTCAATAACTGGACAGAAGGAGCAGTGCTGCGTAACAGTGGCTGCAGGTCACCAAACTATTAACGCATGAAAATTTTCCCAAACAAAATCTAGTATTATTAAAAAAATTACATTTTGTTCCTACTAGCACTGATTCAAATCTGTTTTAGGTCTTCCCCATTTCTGTACTGGAATTTTTCGTTGCTGGGGCAGAGATACTTTTATTGCTCTCAGAGGACTGATGCTGTTGACTGGGAGACACACTGAAGCCCGGTATGCATTTGTGTGTGCGTGCATGTGTGATTCCTGCATCACATGATATTGTTTTCTGAACATATAAAGTAATTGAAAAATCAATGTGTCCTTCTGCTGTGTCCTTAGAAACATCATCTTGGCATTCGCAGGGACATTACGTCATGGTTTGATCCCAAACCTGTTGGGAGAGGGTCGTTTCGCCAGATACAATTGCCGTGATGCTGTATGGTGGTGGCTGCAGTGCCTCCAGGTAGGAGAAAACTGAAATGTACTTATAAAGGCATACTACAGGTGGGTTTAAGGGATTGAAGTTCACAAATACAATTCCACTTTTTTGGACAGACAAAAGGTCTTAGTGTACATTACACTAGTTAAAAATCAAAACTTTAAAGAGACCCATAAATTTCTTCATGATTTTAATACAGTAGGCAAGGCAAGTTTGTTGGTATAGCACAATTCAACAACAAGGTGAGGAAAAGTGCTTTAGAAAGACATCCATCCATCCAATCTTCTACCACTTTTCCGGGTCAGGTCGTGGGATACCCAGACTTCCCTTTCCCCAGCCACGTCATCTAGCTCTTCCAGAGGATCCCGAGGCATTCCCAGGCCAGCCGAGAGACATAATCTCTCCAGCGTTGTCCAGTGTCTTTGTGTCTTGTCAGGGTCTTTTTCCGGTGGGACACCTCACCCATGAGTTGTCCGAAAGGCATCCAGATCAGATGTCCCTCCAACCTCCTCTGCCTCTTATCAATTCAGAGAGCAGCGGCTTTACACTGAGCCCCTCCCGGATGACCGAGCTTCTCATGCTATCTATAAGGGAGAGCCCAGACACCCTGCGGAGGAATTGAAGGTTTAGGGGCAGGGTTTAAATTATTTTATCATGGAGTAGATGGGAAGAGAAATAGAGTAGGGGTTATTTTACAGGAAGAGTGTGGTAAGAATGTCTTGGAGGTCAAAAGAGTACTTCGAGTATCAAGAGATTTTGTGATTAGGCTGAAACTTGAAATCATGTGATTTGCGGCTATACCCTACTGGAAGGATGTGACCTTGAGGTGAAAGAGAAATTCTGGAAGGAACTAGATAAGACACAGAGAGAGTTTTGTCTCTTGTTCTTTGTTCTTGTTGCTTTGTTGTTGTTTGTTCTGAATGTCATACCAGGGCAGCAACGATTGCCAGAGAAAAATGCCATGTGTGTTTTTACATACTTGGCCAATAAAGCTGATTCTGATTCTGATTGGTGCAGACATGTTGGTGAAGGAAACATGATGAGAAATTAATAGACATCCAGAAAGGGAACTTTAGGGACAGATGGTGGAGGACTTTACAAAAAGAACAGAAATGGCAGGAGTGAACACTTTTTCCAGAAGAGGGAGGAACATAGGCAAGACAAGAGTGGAAGTAGAAGCACGGAGGTGGATTACATTTTGTGCAGACGATGTAATCTGAAGCTGGTTACCGAGTCTAAAGTATTGGTAGGGGAGAGTTTAGCTCGACAGCATAGGATGGTAGTGATAGAGATGAAAAAGTGTTGACTGGTGCCAGTCGTGTGCTAAAAAGATGGAAAGAATACTTTGAGAAGTTGATGAAAAAGAGAAATGAGAGAGAGGGAAGAGTACACTTTGATGGACCAGGAAGTGGCAATGATTAGTAAAGGTGAAGTGAGAAAGGCACTATAGAGGATGGAAAATGGAAAGGCCGTTGGTCCTGATGACATACCTCTCGAGGTATGGAAGCAATTTGGAAAGGTGGCTGTGGAGTTCTTGACCAACTTGTTCAGCAGAATAGTAGCAGGTGAGATGATACCCGAAGAATGGAAGAAAAGTGTGCTTTTTCCCATGAACAAAGGTGATTTTCAAAATTGTACAAACTACAGCGGAATAAAGTACATGAGCCACACAATGAAGTTATGGGAAAGTGTAGGGGATGCTAGACTCAGGACAGAAGTATCTGTGAGCAACAGTCTGGTTTCGTGCCTATGAAGAGTACTAAAGATTAATTATTTGCCCTAAGTATGTGAGTGGAAATCTACAAGAAGGTCAGAAGGAGCCACATTGTGTCCATTTATCCAGAGATAGCCTATGAGCCTAAGTCTGATGTGGTGCAGAAATATGTTCGAATAGTACAGCACACGTATGAGGGCAGCAGAACATTGATGAGGTGTCCCATAGATGTGACTGACTAATTTAAGATGGAGGTGCGACTGAATCAGGGATCAGCTTTGAGCCCCTTCCTGCTTTGGATATGCTGACAGATGTGGTTAGACTGGAATACAGTTGGACCATGATGTTCACAGATGACATTGTGAACAATTCGAAACATTCCGGCATGCACTGGAAAGGAGAGGAATGAAGATTAGGTGAAGTAAAACAGAATGTCTGTGAATGAGAAGGGTGGATTGGGAAGAGTGAGGCTCCAGGGAGAAGCTATAGCGAGGGTGGAACAGCTGGTGGAAGGTGCCTGGCGTGTTATGTGACAGAAGAGTCTCCGCTAAGATGAATGTGAAAGTTTATAAAACCGTGGTGAGGCCAGCCTTGATGTACGGATTTGAGATGGTGGCACTGAGGATGGAGCTCCCGGTTAAAAGGGCAAGAGGAAAAGCAAAGAGAAGGTTGATGGATATTGTGAGGGAAGACATGAGGGCTGTTGGTGTTTGAGAGGAAGATGCAGGAGATAGACTTACATGGAAAAACATGGCGCTCAGTAGGGACCTGTAATCATCATTGTGCTCCTTCCCGATGTTTTTGGTTGCTTCAATGTTAAGAATATATGCGTAATCTGATAAAAACAAGAGCATCTATTCATCTCCCTTGCTTTTGCCTAACATCATGTGCGTCATTTTCATATAAGTTGATCCGTAATGGTAAAGACATGGCAAACTTAAATTACGTTTTGGAGTTCCAACATGGTGACACGGTGAACAACTGGTTAGAGCATCTGCCTCAGAATTCTGACAACCAGGGTTCAAATCCTGGACCTGCCTGTGTGGAGTTCACATGTTTCCCCGTGCCTGTGTAGTTTTTTTCACTCCAGTTTTCTTCCATATCCCAAAAACATGCAGTAATTGGCCTGTAAACATGATTGTGACTGTGACTGGTTGTTTGTTGTTATGTGCCCTGCGATTGTGTGGCAACCAGTTCAGGGTGTACCCTTTCTCCTGCCCGAAGATAGCTGGGTAGACTCCCGTGACCCTTGTGAGGATAAGCGACTCAAATAATGGATGGATTTGCAACATGTTTAAAAACTGAATATGCTCATTACATTTTTGGATTTATGGGATTCTTCTTCAATTTACTAAAATACATTTTCCATGGGGCGGCACGGTGAATCAGTTGGTAAAGCGTTGGCCTTACAGTTCTGAGGTCCCACACCCGCCTGTGTGGAGTTTGCATGTTCTCCCCGTGCCTGCCTGGGTTGGGGTGGTAGAACCGATTAGGCTATTCACATGTAAAATATGTTTCTACTCATAAAAACTTGACGTTACTCATTGACTTTTAGAGCAGATTAATTTCGTAAGTAGCGGTACCACTGTATTGTAAAACTGGGGTTGGCAGCATTAAAAATAAATCCAAATTTGATTTTTTTTTTTTTTTTGATTACGTTTACTCTGTTGCGTGTGAATTTAAACTAAAATCCCCAAACTCAAACTAGCAAAATATGACAAAGCAGTTGTATTGTGTTTAAGACAATTTAATCACACACACAACAACACAACACAAAAATGAAATAATCAACACAGAATAGAAGTTCAAAGACCGAATAGTTGAGCCAAGCTATGAATAGTCACCAGAGTTGAACAACCAGGCAAATGTTCTTTCCAGTGAATATTCCAAGTTAACAAATGTCCAAATATTTACAAGAATGAAAGGGAGAATGCAGTGTGGCATGTACTTGTCTACTTGTCGAAAGAGTGTTGGTAAGAAGTTCTGTTGACGGTCTTTCTCACTCTTCTTATATAGGCACCTCTCGGAACATTCCAGAATTCCACATCACAAAAGAATCGCATCATAGTAAAAAAAATATGCATAAATATATATATATATATAAATACATAAAAGTAAGAAAGGAAAATAAAAATACACACATAACATCTTATTGATCAAATTATCTGAAAATGTCCCATACCTGTACTTTTTAGGATTACGTCAGCCATGTTCCCCAAGGGTGTTGTATCCTCCAGTTTCCTGTCACACGCATGTACCCAACTGATGATAGTGAGCCCTGTACACCAGGAGAAGTGGTATGTACATCCATGTATTATCATTTGCCACCTCCCAAAATTACTGTCGAGCAAAAACATCTAAATCTAAAAACTTTCAACCATACAACAATATCATAATTAATTATGTATTGAGATATTCAGTGTTTGTGTACAGGAGCAGCCTCTGTATGATGTGATTCAAGAGATTTTGCAACGCCACCTCGATGGAATTTCCTTCAGAGAGCGAGATGCTGGACCCAAGATAGACATGAACATGAGAGACGAAGGTGTGTGTCTTCCATCAGCAAGAGAGAGGCAGAGCGATAGCTCTTCACAGGTCTCATGCACTGCTGATCTTACAAGAGGTTTCTGCAGTGTTGATCAGTGTTGCTCATACTGTCGATCATTGTGTTGACCGCTGCACAATTGATCATTGATGCCGGTTCCTGAACTGATGATCTTTGTGTCGGTCAAGCATGTTGACTCTGTCATGCTGTTTGCTTGGCATCCAGCAGGTTTCCTGAGATGCTATTCAGTTCATCTAACACGAGTTTGACAGACTATGACTCGGGCCTTTAGTGATTCGATCCCCTAATGGCAGGGTTCTTGGGGAGTCAGAGATGTGATGTAGTGTGGTTGCATGGGTGTAGGCTGTTATTGTATTCATTTTATGCAGATTGCCATTGTGGTTGTTTTGGATTCTACTTGAAGGCAAGATCCCCTGTAGTTGGTGATAGTTTTCTGACACGACACTGCCACAATCATATGCAGAAAAATGGTTCTACAGCCTATCTGCATAACATGGTTAATTTCTTTTTTCTTCTTACTTGCTTGTGCAGGACATAGCAGTTAGCAGTGAACCACATCATTTTATAGAACTTGTACAACATTATAGGATGTCAATTGTGGTTAATATTTTCAAAAGTTTAAAATCCATCTAATGCATTTTTGTTTTCAAACAAATCTTGTTTCAAGGTTTAATTTCTGCAGTCCAAGCAGTCCTGTAATTCCAGTTTTGCTTCATTGGGCCACTCTATCAAAGTTTTTGCATAGGCTTTGCAGGTTTTTTCCTTTATCTTGCACTCAGGGAGATACAAATACGTGATTAAATAACCCCAAAGCTGCTCAGGGGACATAGCAATATACCTCTTTCAGAGTAGTGTAGTAGTGATCCACTGTTATTCTCCCTGGTGGTACAGTACACATTCTGATTATATTTGGAGGCTCATGATTGTGTTTTGATCTGTCAAACCCCCCCTAAGTAATGAGTGATTCTGGGTGATTTTGTTCCACTCCAGTTCCCTAACTACCTGGAGTTCACAGTGCCACAGTAATCAACATAATAACCAAGAGTAACGACGACACAATCTTCATTTTCACAATTAAGGCGCAATTGGGTGTCCTTCACCCATATAACATGTGCCACTCATGCCTTTTTCCTCCATACGGTGGAGGACTTGGATGTCATACATCCAGCGAGCTCAACCAGGGCCCAGCAAGCCCACTTAGTGATTGATCCACCACAGCTTTTCTTTTTCCGATCAAAGCAGATGCTCCAGTATATTGGCTATTGTGTAAAAATATTTTTCTGACACCCATAAGTAAGGAAGCAATCTTGTCTTTGTGTAATTTTATTACAAAAAGAAAGAAAAGTCTTTGCTAAGAGAGGAAACGGTACAGGTCTTACCAGTTGTCACCCCTTACTGAAGTCCTGACTAAAAGGCCCTTCATTGTATTAAAGTGAGAGAGACCGTGAAAAACAAAACAAACAAAAAAAATATTGATGTCCAGCTATACCAGGTTTTACACACATGGAGCCAGTAAAACAACATAATGATAAAGGATCTAGGGACAAGCGTTATGAACAGCATGATCGGGAGAGCTGGAAGCCACAAAAGAACAAAACCTGTGAAAAGTTGAAGGTAGGACTAATAGATATATTTGATATATATGAACTACTTAAAATTTCCAACACATCTGTTTTTCACTGTTACAGGAGTGCGTTTAGTGAATTGGCTAATGGTTGACTTGGGATTTAGGATATTTGTCAGATAGCCTTAGCAAGTGCTTTTTCAGATGAATGTACTATGCACTTCTGCTTTTGTTGTAGTTGTGGATACCCTTGCATTTTTTTATTTTTAACGTTTAACATTTAGGAAAAAGGAACGACAAACCTTTTATTAATCTCAATAATCGTGAAGAGGGTTAATGCTACACATTAAATATCACAGTTCCCGATATGCAGAGGTGGTACTGAATAAACCTAGATGCACAGCACTGAAATTTTAGAAGGAATTTAATAGAATATAAATCAAAACATAACTACAAACTAATGAGAAAAAAAAGAAAAACAGGGGTACGAAAATGGAAAAGAGGATGTGTGTTTGTCTGCTGGGTTAGGATAAATGTGTATTAGCGTTCAAGGCAGTTAGTCCGCGCGGGAGGAACAACGTTGAGGTTTCATGGAAAGATAGTAATTTCACATTAATTATTACACACTGGTGTTGCCCCCTGTAGCAAGCATTGCATTGTGTGACTTCGGGCCGCAGATGGAGTAGTCTTCCTCCGGACCTCAGGAGCACGAAACGAATTTTGGTTGAAGCTGGAAAAATAATGGCAAAGAAAAAAATAATAAAAGAAACATGGGAAAAGTTCTTGTCCCATTAAGGTGCATGTGTAATTTTCCTGTCAGTTAAACTCATGGTGAACTGAGCTCTGGCGCTCAGTCAGGTGCGTACGGGGCCAGCAGGGAATGCTAGTAGTTGTACACTTCAGCTACGCCGAACGGTCGTAGCTTGGAAAGGAGATGGAGGTGCGTCGCCAGCTTTTGCGATTGAAAAACGGCTTGGCTTGTGGCAGGTGCTCGTGCACGTGTTGCCGCTGACTGCATCATGGACAACAAAGGAAGGGAGACGGGTTTGGCTGCAGCCGGCTGGCTGGTAGGTTGCCACCAGTACCCAAAAAGAGAACAACAGACGCCTAAACAACAAAAGAGCGTGAAATAAAAGAGAAAAGAGTCATAGTTTAAATATGCCGATGGCGGTTCCAAAGGGAGGATGGGCAACTGGGAGCTGGGAGACCACACCCATGGTGGCACAAATGTACCATGTCAAGTTTAAAATCCATCCATCCATTTTCTTTGCCGCTTCTCCTCATGAGGGTCACGGGGAGTGCTGGAGCCTATCCCAGCTGTCAAAGGGCAGGAGGCGGGGTACACCCTGAACTGGTTGCCAGACAATTGGAGGGCACATAGGCACAAACAGCCACACTCACAATCATACCTAGGAGCAATATAGAGTGTCCAATAAATGTTGTATGATTCTGGGATGTAAGAGGAAACCGGAGTGCGCTCAAACAGGTGGGGCCGGGATCGAACCCGGGTCCTCAGAACTGTGAGGCCAACACTTCATCAGTTGATCCACTGTGCTGCCCAAGTTTAAAATCATAAAATAAAAAAAATAAAAAACATTGTTGGTGGCACGCAAATAATAATTGTTTAACTTTGGCGCTGGTACATCAGTCGCTGCCTTTTGAAAATCACATTTGACGCTGATTTAAGTAAAAATTAAGCCACAATTCTCAAAATCTGTTATTCAAAAACAAGTTTAAAAAGCTTATAAAGTTCACACACTAACACAATGATCAAGACATTTGTTAAGAATATTTTTGCAGTGTTCATGGAATATTACAATCTTTTCTTTTGACACAGTTGAATTTAGCTGGGATAGGCTCCAACACTCACTTGTGATGATAAGCAGCTTGGAAAATGGATGGATGGATGGATGGATGGATGGATGGATGGATGGATGGATGGATGACACAGGTCACACTGAGTTTGCGGTTTCTCTCAACGCCAGTGGGTAGTGCCTTCTGTCCATGTTCCTTGAATTATGATTAGGTTGAGGTCTCTTTGATGTCTTCTCAGCCTTTTGCTTAGTCTAGATTGGTGGGACCTTTGGGAGTTCAGACTCAGTTTTCAGGGCATGTCCACAAAACACAGTTGTTATAAAAGTGGATGGAATTTGATTAAGTACAGATATCGATTAAAAAGGTTGATGACAGTAGGCTACCTAATGTTTAGGAATTCTTCCCGTGTGCAGTTGACATGCATAGGCTGTTAAAAAAACGAATATCTAAAAACAAATGCAAATTTATAGTAAACACTACACTGAAACAACAGCGGAACCATGTCAGTGTGTTCTTTTTCCTTCTAGGTTTCAATGTGGCGATTTATGTGGATCCTGCAACAGGCTTTGTCCATGGAGGAAACCGTTTTAACTGTGGCACTTGGATGGATAAAATGGGAGAGAGTGAGCGTGCAAGAAACAAAGGCATACCTGCTACTCCCAGGTAACACAGAAATTCTTATTACATGTGAATTTGCTAAGAAAAAAATCTTCCTATTAGAAAAATAGATTAGTTTGTATTAGATATTAGATTTAAAAAAAAATATTTCCTAGCATATTGACTGATTACCTTTTCTAATGATTTAACTTGTGTATTTTAAGTGCAAAGGTAAACACATGATGACAGCTCTTGTTTGAAAAAGTGAAATGGTTGACTGTATGCTGAAAACAATATTTCTAGACTTATTAGAGTGAAGGTTTCTGTTGTAACCCAAAATGAGGACAAACATCAGATTTAAAAGTAGAATTCACTTAATTTTCACTGCTGCTGCCATTTCTTAGTCACCATTGTTGCTGTTGTTTGGTCAAGTGTGGCTTCCGCTATTACAGCGCTGTTCATTTGAAAGTGCCCCCTACCACTGTTGCCTCTGAGGTGCACAACTGCGCAATTGCGCTTTCATTGCACACTCTCAGCGCACAAGAAAATCTATGTAGCGCTGTGAACGCACTGCAAATGAATTATATATATATACACACACAGTCATATACATTCATACATATACAGTGACTCACATTTGACGAGCGCGACGGCACAAATCTGCACAGTCGAGCACGAAAAATCACGTGCATAAAATTTGTTCCTAGTAGAAAAAATAGATATTGTAAGACGTTGCTTATTTTGTGTAGCCTTGACATTAATGTATGTGTTTATTTCATAAACGTTAGCTAAACAAGTCTGCTCCTAAACAATCAGTCATCACCCGCAAACAGAAAATGCAAGTTAACCATACTGAGCATGTCTGGAAGTGATGCCACAAGCACATATTCAGAGCTTCTTCACGTATTCCAAGCGCATTTGCGTTGAAAGTCATCAGTATAATGAGCCATGCAAAAGGAAATGCAGTTCCACCAGGGGTGCTTAATGCGCCGTTTGCAAGGAAGTTTTGGTTGATCGTGTGACGGCGTGCCCCCACCCAAAAAAAAAAAAAAAAAGACTTTCGACTATCTCCTCGTCGCATGATTCAGGTGTGGCCAATACGTCGAGCGCACACACATAAAGGTGCGTTCTAGCAAGCCGGCCTCCTATTTACGGCTGTCGCGACGATGCTCGCGTACACCCCCCAACCTCCCACCTACCCCGCTAACTATAATAAGTATGAGATTGTGATTGACTTTGACTTGACTAAGTTCCAACGGTCATTTTCCTCATGGTACGCGTTAAGTAATAAGTATTTGAATACCCTGCTATACTGCAAGTTCTCCCACTTAGAAATCATGGAGGGGTCTGAAATTGCGATA